>NC_069501.1:300620564-300625564 GCF_027579735.1 Bombina bombina
ATAGACGGGCAATACGGCTGGCACTGGATCAAGGAGGATCGGATCAACCAGTGGCCAGACATTGCGCCAATATGAGACACCAGGTGTCCACTATCAGGTATATCCTGATTGATCACATCCCCCCCCTTGATAGGGGTGGCGATAGAAACAAGGCCCTGCTTAGAAGAGAGGCTGAATGGATATACAGATTGGGCACTATAGCCCCAGGAGGGTTAAACTCACCTCCAGACTTTAAAGCGCTCATGTAAGCAGAGACACACACTGGGGCATGGCAAATATACCTCGAGTAGTATGTGACGATGCACTGGGAGTCAGGCCTCTTGGGGGGTAGACTATTCAGTGCAGGGCGCACTACCTGTTGTTGGGGGAGTCATGGTAATGATTCCCTCCAATGTAGCAGCACTCGGTCTATCAATGCCAATTGCCAACAAGTTCTCATGCAGTCTTAAAACACTGAGCCTCCTTTAAATACATAGCAATTACATAGAGATCATCCATCTACATCAACCCAAGGTGATAATCTCAACGTGCAGAAATCAACCAACAGGAACACCACAAAGCTACAGATCTATGAACCATGGACATACAACCATGTCAGAGATGACATTAACCCCAAAATTGAGGAACACACCCCATACACCCCAGGGTCAGGTTGTGCTAATACAAAAAAACTAGGGACACTGTACTAGGACTATCAAACTATGATGAATCTAAAAACCTAAAGATTGAATCACGGATGGAAGTTACTATATAGTAATGTGACACAAAATAACTATATGGACTAATAGGGCAATAATAGCTTCCTTTAATACACAATAAGAGAAGCTAAGATGTGTACATTAGACGTAAAGAGTATGCAGACACAAGAGGGATAGATATAATTTAGAACAAAATCGAAACCAATTATACATTACTAATGCTAAGTGTACAATGTAGCAACAGCGTTTAGGTTGCTTTTCATTTTTTATTTATGTTAGATTGTTTGATGCTTTTATTTTTTTTCATTGTAACCCAGGTCTATTTGTGTGGATCAAACACACAGTCCACATTGATAACTTAGAAGCACACTAACGATAATCGGGATGATACACAGATAGTACACACAACAAGTGCCAGAGAATACTCTTTAGCTCCTACATATACCTCTAACAGGCATGTTCTAGGACAAGCAAAAGAGACACATAAATGAATAAATTCCATAAAACCATGCAAATACCAAGATAATAGCAAGGCACGAAGGTAGCCTATACTGGTTATATGATATAGTAAAATCTGATAAAGAGTAATAAACAGATCAATCCGCCTAAGTAGAACCGGCATAACAAACGGTTTCTATGACAACCAGACTATGACAGCGTGTCCTATTGAACCATTTATACAAATGATCGAGACGGACACTAGTAAGACTACATACAGGGGGATGTAATTTAAGGTAATAGGGAATAATGTGCACATACAAGAGTTTACGAGTAGTGGACAATGCATCAGTAAAATAAATTCACGTAATCTGAATAACTCACAAAGAATGAGATGCACTGTCAACAATGGCACAGACAATGAAGCACTATGGCACACTTAGCCACTTGTGGTTAATTACAAATGAACACCGCAAGTTTATTTGCGAAATACAATATTATAATTATTTTTCTGTAAAACTGAGGATACCGGAAATAACACTGCACTGAACACTTCCGGTTCTCACAGTGGAACGCAGAATATGCGGTCCACACACACACTGTTTGGCGCCACCACACTGAGAAAATTTTTTCACACACAGGTATTTTGTATTAGTTTGATGAGTAATATGCCTCTATTTAAGTTTGTTTGATGCACTGTATGTTTATGCTGATGATGGGGAGGAATACCCCGAAAACGTTTCATTAAAATTATCTACGATTTTCACCAAAAGACCTGAGAGTGCGACTATTTTTCCGGAATATATATATATATATATATATATATATATATATATATATATATATATATATATATATGTGTGTGTGTGTGTGTGTGTGTGTGTGTATAAATATATATATAAATATATATGCGTGTGTATAAATATATATATATATATATATATATACACACACACATACATACACACACACACACACATATATATATGTATATGTGTGTGTGTGTGTATATAATATATGCGTGTGTATAAATATATATATATGTATATATATATATATATATATATGTATATATATATATATATATATATATATATATATATATATATATATATATGTATATATATATATATATATATATATATATGTATATATATATATATATGTATATGTATATATATATATATATATATATATGTATATATATATATATATATATGTATATATATATATATATGTATATATATATATATATATATATATATATATATATATATATATATATATATATATATATATATATATATATATATATATATATATATATATATATATATATATATATACACACACACACAGAAGATCAGCACTCACCAACTCTCACAACCACTCTGTGCATGGCCAAATTGCATCCAAAATAGTTCACACTTAAGTAGGACAGGACCCGGTGTTGATCCGTGGTATCCCACACCAATAACAACCAGCACCAGAGATATATTGAATCACCAATTTAATGCCAAATAAGCATAACGTTTCAGGGCCCACTGGAACATTGATCACATGCAGAAAATCCAAAGTAAATTTAGGCATAAAATGTACATCCCATAAAATCCCTTAAATACCCACACCCACCAATCGGATTCAAAACACAGAACCGCCAAATAATGAGAATATAAACACAACTGTAGCACATAAGAATCAGCGTGAACCGCAAGCGTCCACTCGTAACCAAGACAGCGATGTGTAATCAAACAACAGGGGGCAACGTATCGCTACTGCGCATGCGTGCGTGATGAAGTCATCACGCAAACACGGGTAACCATAGTAATCAGTACACAAAGGCATTAGGTAGTAGCACAGAAGCGCAACTGACCAATCCAATATAAGGACACAAAATAATCCATAGTAAAGTGTAATGTAACCATGGCAACCATACATAGCTTCATGTGAAAAATAAGCAGTTAAAAGACAATATGACATTATTATGGCAAACTATATAAAGACTACCATATTTATACAACGTAATGTACACAATGAAAAGGCAGAACTACTTCACCAACTAATTATAACATCTTAACCAATTGAATTGTCGGTACTGTGTTACTGGAAATGAATCTGATAAAAACCAACAAGTGAAAAATATTTTTAAAATTAAAATAATAGATTGGCATGCTAATAAGACACACGGAAAGTTGACAGCAATCATTCTTAATGTGCCACATACGGCTACAAAATATAGATCAAACAAGACCTGCTTAAGTATATATTGTGACAAACTGTTAGTGTCATAAAATAGCAGCCAATAAACTAAACTATACATTCTTCCGCAACGTGCAAAAGGAACATGGTAGAAACTAGTCTCCACGATGAAAGGAAGCCCAGTGTCACTTGTAGAAACAACTGTAATCAATCATCACATTCAGGCCTTTTGGAGTGATTGTGTCAAGACGGTGGATCCAACGTTATTCGATTTTCAAGAGGGCCTTAGCACGATCACCCCCACGTCTGGATTTGGGGATGTGATCAATGAGAATTGTCCTCAAAGCAGAGCTAGGATGACCAGCCTGTTGGAAATGGCGTGCCACTGGTTGACCATATGATCCTTTATCCAGATCTTGTGGAAACACCACCACCGCTAGGTACCTTTGATGTAGTATTAGTTACCTCGCTCCCTGAGGATTCACCTCCACTACTGTCAATTGTATCAAAATTGACCCGTTTGTTTTTAGTAAACTTACCCTTCTTCTGATAGGGGGTCTCATTTATACCGTACAACCACCTATAGACTTTACTATCCCTGTAATCATTCTCCACTGTGTTATACTTTTTATTTTTGAATGCTAACAATTCTTGTTTGTATTTAGACACTTGGGTGGCTAACTTATTTAACCAATCAGTATCAGGATCACTACTCAATACATGCAATAGTTTATCTTTATTTTGTGTAATGTAATTTCTCACAATGATTTTTAATCTAAACACTTCCTCGATGACCAAAAGCATTAGATCATGTGAACATTTGTTTAGGATCCCACACCACCGCCTACAAAAATCCATGTTAATCCTACCCAGAGTGGGAATATGTCTTACCCTAAAACCCTGTGGAATAAACTTCTCTATATGGTATTTTGAGAGGTACACCGCATGTAGATAGTAATCAACTTCTTTCTTTTCTAAATGTAATAATTTGTGGTAAATATACAGTGGAGTCTCACCTTTGGTCTCATCCAGCTACTGCATGTCAGCCTCACACCTGATGCATCATCATCAGTAAACGCAAAATCTTCAATTTCCCCATAGGGATCATCCTGGGATAAAGGAGTGGACACAGTCTCTGTAGTCATGTCCCTGTATTAGCACACTGCAGAATGAAATAACAGACTATACAAAGAAAGAAAGTCTGTTGTAATCCTTACTGGAATGATATTCAGTGCCCAAAATATATCACAAAAAGTTACGTAAAGGAATCTATAATGGATCCCTAGTTAATTGTCCATGAAGAACCCACTGGGTGCACAATCCGGATAAATCACAATTATATACAGAAGATCAGCACTCACCAACTCTCACAACCACTCTGTGCACGGCCAAATTGCATCCAAAATAGTTCACACTGAAGTAGGACAGGACTCTGTGTTGATCCGTGGTATCCCACACCAATAACAACCAGAACCAGAGATATATTGAATCACCAATTTAATGCCAAATAAGCATAATGTTTCAGCCCCCACTGGAGCCTTGATCACATGCAGCAAATCCAAAGTAAACTTAGGCATAAAATGTACCACGTATACACCAGCATCACGAATGGTCCAAGAAGTGATTAAACAGCATTGGCCTATTGTATCAACAGATACTTCATTA
>NC_069501.1:300630564-300740564 GCF_027579735.1 Bombina bombina
TAAGCAAGAAAGTTAGTAGGCTCAAGCAGCTCAGCTGCAGATGTGCCGCCGCCGCCATCACTGCGCTCTCCAATAGGCAATGGCATTAGGAAATGCAAGTGTGAGAGTCAGGGGGCGGAGCGGACCTAGGTGGACACTGTGTGAGTAAAGAGTAAGTTATTTATTTTCTTGGGGGCTGGTTTCCTTCCTTGAAGACCTACCTTTCCAAAGTTATGGCTTAAGACATCGTGGATCAAATCAGAAGTGTCTCCTGCAGGAGGTAAATAGTTCTGTTTAACCATTTTCCTTCCAGAGAGAACTGCAGGATATTGCTGCACAATACGTAGCACCTCTTGTTAGTAGTCAATTAGTTGATTGTATGTATTTGCGTTTTCAAGTGCGTACTGTTTTCAGAAAATGTCTTACTCTAAAAAAAAGTTTTTGGTTGGTGCTGTTGATCTATTTAGATCCTCATGTGCAATGGTATATTGTCTCACTCAGATCCCTTTCCACTTTTAGAGATCTCACACCCCCTGTACACACTTTTTTTTATCTATGTGTCTTCTTCCGTTTATCACATGATTTTTACTCTAGTCATACCAGAAATGCTCTAAAATCAGCAACGTCAAAGTAAATAATATACAGGAAATAACTATATCTTAAAGTGAGGAGACAGAAGAGTGCAGATGTTATTGTTATACGTGCATTATGGTACATTGAAAATGTCAGAAAATTATGCGTTTAAAATGGTATAGCACAAGGCAACATTACACAGTGTGAGGTGAGGGAGGGTGTCTTTACATTGTCGGGGAGATTAGGCCGGAGGAGGGCGAGTCTGAGCCTGAGGAGGGGCTGCATCGGAGGGGGTGGAGCTAAGATGAAGGGGCGAACCAGTCTACAAATTTCCAAGGCCAGTCTGATTTCCCAGTCCAGCCCTGGTGTTTTTACAGCTTGTTAGTGATCACAATCTAAGCAATAACCATTTCTGTATTGGGAAAAAGTTCAGACCAGGGGCTCCATGTACTAAGCAGTCAGCGAGCTACCCGCAACAAATCTCGCGTCAAAACTCGCAAACTGATATGTACAAAGTCGTCAACTATGTTCAAACTCGCATCTTTAAAATTGCGAGCGTACTTATCCGCCAAACCTCGCTACCTCTCCATTTTTCACTGTAATTAGACACATTTGACCACCAACTAGCCAAAAACGAATGTACTAAAAAATCAATTTGTCCGCTCGCTACAATTTCCGCTCCCACCTCATTATTTTTGCCTCGCCACCTTTTAGGTGGCGGGCAAGGTACAAAACAATAGGAAAGTCAATCTAGACGCCAGTCTAGACATATATAAAAGGCAGTAATATCAGCATTGTACAGCATAACTGGCGTCTAATTTGTCTCTCATTTCCATGTACATAAATTGCGCCAAATTTGTCGACTGTAATTAAAGAGTAATCTATATTTTAAATTTGTATTGTATAGTTGTCAATCTTTATAATTATTTTTATATTAATATTTATATATTATCAGATCCAGATGAAGCCATATCCAAATTGTAAATAAATATTACAAAAATAACGCTCTGTTATCACTCTTCAAAAAATTTTGAACAATAATAAAGTTGTTTAGATAAGTTGAACTTTTATAGGAGCAAAATTCTATTCCCGCGACTACTATGATGTTCGTGACACCTTGCATGTCACGTGTTAATAATTGGCCAGACAATTCAACTGAAAGTTAAGTACATCAGCTTAGTCGCGGCGAGCGAGGCGTCAAATTTATCAATAATCCGCCACTGCTCGCGGCGGGCTAGACTTGTCTATTTATTGGGGGATTATTAGTACATAGTGACAGCGGACACCATTTCGCCCGCGGCGAGTAACGGCGAGTTTATCCGCGTCTAAAATGATGGATGAATTGACGGCTTAGTACATGGAGCCCCAAATCTGGGCAGATAGCAGGAAAATAACCAATACGATGCATGGACAGCAATGGTTTTTACTGGTCACAATAGAATAATTCTATTATCTTGTGCATGTCTAATACACTCTGAAACAGCCACAGACATTATTTAGATTTATATATGAATATATTATCTAGATTCATTATATTTTAGAACTATGGTATAGTCACTTAGTAGTGGGAAGGACAGACATTTTCATATAATATGCAGATATGTGGTATCCCATACAGTTAACAATATCTTCAGGGAAATCACGACTGCAACATTGAGAAATGGTGTTTCACAATCACACTCTTAATATCTTTGTTATTATTTCATACTTGCAAATTTGGGATTGTAAAGTACAGTATATTTAGGAACAGGGTTTTTTTGACAATTATGTGGTCGTGATCAAGAATTAAGTATTTGCATTTAGTCGCATTTGTTTAAAAATTCTATCTTCTTATAGTTCTAGAAATGCGGAAAAGAGAAACCCTGTTCTGTACAGTAAGTGGGTATTGCAAAATGCAGTGTGTATAATCGGTTTTTAAAATGCTGTTTGTATAGTGAGTTCTCCCTCTCCGAAATATTTTTAAAACCTCAGCACTTGACGGTTTCATAATATACTGCATGAAAATTCTTAAAATCCAATTATAGAAGATGAAATAAAATGTAGCCACATTATTCTTATAGAAATTAATATCCTGCAACGCTTCTTTATTTTAGAAGATCTCACCAAATAAAAAGTGCCATTTTCTTTAAAAAACAACAACTTGATCAACATACCCAGTATACCCATGATGCCCTTATAAAAATGTCATATAGTTTACAAATTATCATAAAGACTAAAGTATTCAATAGCAAAATGCAGACACAGACTTCATTAAACCATTTAACCCATTTGTTATTTCAGTGATTGTCATCCCTTACCAGCAGTCCAGAGTGCCATTGAGGAAAAATCGGTTTAAAATCTTGTATGTGCTAATCTTGGTTGTGTTAGATTCCCATTTCCCCCAAATCAATATAAAAAATAAATAAAAAAAAAGATTGAATTGTATCTGTGAAACATTTTGCTATAACCAATAAAGTTTTGTTTTGACAAATGAGAAAGTTTTCATAACTTGCCTGTCCCCCAGAAGAAATGGGCTGTTGGTAACCAATCACTACCCTTTATGTAAGTATGTGGTATGAAGGGTACACTGTGGTTTACATGTGTGCAGTAGAGTAAAAAAAAAGAGGGGGGGAGTCTGCTCTTGTCCTATTTATTTACAATGGTTTATCATGAATTACATTCAGTTAAATATAATCATTTTTATAGTTTTTAGTTCTTGTATTTTTAAAGAAAACAAACCCTGATAATATTTTTATGACATTTATATATTTACAGGTAAGGCACTAAACAGCCACCTTTTGCATGCAACTTAGTGAGTGAGCAGATATATCTGATTTATGTTTTACAAGATAATCTGCACCTTGACAAAGTTGTGTATTCACTGCTTTACAAACAATAAGTTTGCTTGTCATAAGCAGCAGCATTGATATTCCACCTTTAGAAAATACAAGGTTGAGATACTAGAGGGGGCTAATCACTAATTCATGAAAAACAAAAATCTCAAAAGATGTGATACAAACAATTTTCAGAGGCTTTTCAGAAGAAAAGCAAGTAAAATAAATGAGTATATGTTGCTTTTTTTTTACATTTTCATTAACACAACAATTTATAGAAGATTCCATTTAGAATTTTATGGCACTTTAAGATTTAATGTTCTACTGCAGAAAGACAGAATGAAATACAAACAAATTAAAACAGTATCAATAAAGAAATCATTCAAGTTGCAAACATTAAAAAGGCTTGTAGTTAAATATATTAAAGCTGCATTAGCCATCATATAGATAACCAAAAAAAACTACACAATACAAAATATACAGTATATGCACATTTTATATAATAAGATGCAAAATGCATAATCTAAAAAATGGCCCTTTAGCTAAGAGTCTAATCTCACGTTGAGCATTTTAAACCCTAATCTAAAACAGAGGTACATAAATGTTTGAAGATTTCTTTAAAAAAAAACAAAAAAACTTGTTAAATAATAAAATAATTTTTTGTTTCACTTACTTATCCAGTTTATGCCCTATCCATCTTTTTTTAAGGTTATCAATGTCATCCTGATCAGCGTGGCAATACCTATGGCAAGAGAAGGACTTCAAACATACGAGAAATCTTCCACAAAACACATAGGAAACAATCAAATTATAACTAACTCAATGAACATTAATAAACCTATACTATTACATTTATTTCTACTGCACGGAGGCAATGTATGGAATTAGCTTTGTTATAAAGCAAGTTGGTTGCAGTTGGTAATTTTTTTAGTAGCCTTTAAAAGTTTCTCGGCAAAGATTGTGTGTGTTTTTAGCATTGAAATTTATTTTATTCAAACAGACAATCCATTCCATTTATCTCTGGGTGGAATCAGTGTCCTTCATAACAAGCCATCATAATTTCCATGTATTTCATGTATGACAGCTCAGGGTATTTTTTTATATATTTTTTTGGTTGCCTAAATGGAAGTTTAAAGGGAATTGGGCTGAGAAGTAAATCTTCAGTAGTAATTACATTCATTACAAAAAAAAAAAAAAAAAAAAAAAGGATCGGTTAAAGGATCGGTTATTTTTAGATCTATACGGTTTAGTCTTGCCTACAGCTCCCAGTTAAATTACTTTACAAACTACTAGGAGAAAAGTTAACCAATAGCTTCTGTTGATAAAAATATTTGGATTATTTAGTTTGTTTTTTTTTTTAATATATTTTTCTTACATGAAAACGCAATATTGAAAAATATACATGATCTGGAAAATACGTTTTTTTTTTTTTTTTAAGACATCTTATTTTTGTAAGGGAAATGTTATATTGAAATGAATAACTAAAATAATAAAACTAATTTAAAGTTGGCTTTACTTAAAGGGATATGAAACCCAACATTTTTCTTTCATGATTCAGGTAGAGCATGTTATTATAAACAACTTTCAAATTTACTTCTATTATATTTGCTTTGCTCTCTTGATATCATTTGTTGAAAAGTAGGGAACTAAGCTTAGGAGCCAGCCCATTTCTGGAGAACTATATGGCAGCAGTTTTGCAAGAATATTATCTATTCACAAAAGCACTAGATGGGTAGCACTATTTGCTGCTATGTAGTGTTCCAAAGGCCTACCTTGGTATCTCTTCAACACAGAATATCATGGGAAGAAAGCTAATTTGAGAATAGAAGTAAAATTGGAAACTTTTTTTTAAAAAAAAGTTATGCTCTGTCCAAATCACAAAAGAACATTTTTGGTTTTCAACAAATTCAACAACGTCGACTATGATCATTCATGTATAAAATCTGATGTTTTCAGAATAAACATGTTCTATTGTTGAAACAAAAAATCCTGTGAGTGCCCTGCTCTACTTTATATATTATAATATATATATATATATATATATATATATATATATATATATACACATATACACACACACACAATCATTTATATTATGTAACTGCTAATATTTGAGCAATATATACCCTGAATTACCAGCTACAATCGACTTGCGTCGACTTCTTTGTTACAACAATTCAATATGCATAGAGAGACATATATAAATAATATAAATAATAATAATATTATATATAATAATCCTAATAAATAAACAAGGTAAGCTGAACTTCTTAGATAAAAACATGTTATATGCTGAAAACTTCCTGTAATGATAACGATCACTGTGAAATATTGCTAGATGGTTGAAATCAATTGATGAAAAGGAACTAAACATTTATTTTTCGGCATGAGCTGACAGTTCATAAATCTCCACAGAGAAGAAATTGCACTGCAGTGACTTAAAATAATTCTGAATCTATAGCGCACTTCAATAAGGAACACTAATTATTCTGAGGTCAGAAGAAAAAAGAATTTTGTATGAAAGTGCCTTTTGTAAAATGGTATAGAAAAAAACTAAATTATCTGTACCATCCCATTGTTGATAAATGATGCAATGTTTTTGATATTTTTGAAAATCGAATTTAAAAAGTGAGATAATACTAGAATATGTTGATTAATCATCTGACAATGTAAAAATATAAACATTTTCCTTATCCTATACTTTCTCTAACTGATTCAAAAAGTGTTCATAATTGTGTTTTGGTTTTTTCTTTACTAAGAGTCAAATTTTGCAGCTAAATATAAATTATAAACATTTAAATATACTGTAATATATTTTAGAAACATATATATATATATATATATATATATATATATATATATATATATAATATACATTTTTATGAATATGACAGATTGAATTATAGAATAAAAAAAATCAGTTTATTTTATGTAATTATCTCTGTATATCCAGTCTCCGCTTGGAATCATTCAAGATTCAGAAACTTAAAATGTTGTAAAAAAAAAAAAGTTTCTTTATCAAGAATTTGTGAGTAACTAACAATGTGCTGATTTATTTTCAAAGAAAGTAATTTGTGCTTTTATATATATATATATATATATATATATATAAAGATGTTAGCACACGTACTGTGGTGAAGTCACTGTTAATCCTAGTCCAAACATGTGTCAGTTATGACTTTAGTTTACGACTAATATAGCCCACTTCTGTTTGTAACAGTCTTCCTTTAGGACATAATCACACATTAGATTACCTATATATATTGTTTTATAGCTATTTTAATGTACACCTTGACATTATAAAACTTCTATCAGTGGATACTATGGCTGCTAGATAATTAGTTTAAACATATGCTTCTTTATATTTCTCTAATAGGTTTCTTAGGTTCTCAGATTTGAATACATAGCATTTTACTAATCTTACTCACTATCCTTAATTTAAGGATTATACCGGACTGCTTGTGGATTTGGCACGTTCTGCTCTGCTTACATTACCTCAATGTTCCACACCTTCTATTAGTTCTAATTTTAAAATCCAGAGTAAATTTCACAGTTTCAAATTTTTGATACCGTTACTTTGCCCCAGAAAAAAAAATCTGTTCTCAAATATTTCTTGTTAAATGTGTCTAATAAAAAAAGGAACAAAAGGAATATTTTGCCTGGGAGCATGGTTCTTTTATCCATTTCATTTCATTTATGCAACAAACATTAAAGTTTCATGCAAGAAAAAGCTGTAAAAATAACTTATTTTATAACATAATCTGTATAGTATTTTCTAAACATTATTCCCAAAACAAATCCTCACTCAACTGCTGGCAACACAGTGAAAAGGTCAAACTAATTGTAACATATTTTTACATCTACAAAATGTAAATAACTTACATTCTGTATGCTGCTTGAAAATTTAAACATAACTTCATGAATTCAGTGGCTTGACTGCATTAATGTAAAATGTAACTTAAACAAATGAAGATGTGTTTCAGTACTAATTATGTTGTAGGATTTAACAACTCAAAAAAGAATTGTGTCAAACATATAAAGTATTACTCTATATTAGATTATACATTTAAAGAACTATTAAAAGCAAATATAAAGCAAATTGCATTTATAAATATATTGAGGTTACAAATATTTATTTTATATTTATCATTCTACATTTTTTTTTTTTTTTAAAGAACACAGATAGAATAATCCAAACCTTCATATTGCACAAATGAACAATTCATTATCTAATCTACGGGCATTTTATGAGATCTTCAGCCACCATTTTGCCAACATGATAGAGTTTGGAATATTGCATATCCATAAAACCAATAACAAATTGCAGCAATACATATGAAAAAATGATGCAGTGAATGGAGTATTTTACCTGTCCAGCCAAGCAAGAAGACTCTTTGCTGATCCAATGAGATCCACAACAGAGGTGAGGAAGTCATTAGGCAACTTCCTGCTACTTTTTCCATCATAGTGTCCACTTCTCCTCCTTCCTGTTATAAAGTTCTGTAGGTTTTTGGCTGATGCATTTAGTTTGTGAGAAAGTGTTTTCAGGTTCTCTGTTTCCAAACCATAATTCTATTAGTAGGGAAAAAAGAATCAAGATTATCACCTATAACATTTGTATAGATCTAAATATTTTTTCCGTACTATTCTTTATAACACAATGTATTATTCTTACAAAGATGTTAACACATTCCTCATTTTGAACAGGTAAAATAAAGTCATAATTTGCAGGTAATTTGAGCAATAAATATATGCATCTCTCTGACCATTATCAAATCAAGATATTGATGAGACACCTCCAATTGCTACAATATTTATCCCTGAGAAGGAATAGCCTTTTAAACACAATGCGTGTATTTTCTGGTGTTATGCTTTTAATTAATATATAATAAACCAAGAGTTCCTACTCTGAGACCTGTACTTTTAATATAGTAAATCTAAACTGTTAGGTTTTAATTTAACATAAGAGCAAATACCCTACTGTTCTACTTAGAAGTAATGCAACTACTATAAAGTGATACTATTTGGAATAATTTAACATTTGAGTGATATTGCCCACGGGCGTTGGCTCCATGTTTTTAATTAATCTTTAGTAAACCTAAAATGTTATTTATAAGGGATTCATTTGCCAACATGCTAAGTGGTTTTGGTGTGTTGAAAACAAAGTTTTTTGTATTTGCATGTGGTTGGGGCATAAGTTGTTACTTCTGCCTCTGCTCACATGTAACATTATATGATATAGCTACTATGATATAGTAGGTGGGAGTTCCCAGATTGCCCTCAAGGTGGGTGAGTGCTAGCGATGGCTTTGAGTCGTCATTAGCACCTGACTGAGAAAATTTGCAACGACTCAGTCATCGATAGCACTCAAGGGGTTAAAATTGTATGCTCTGTCTAAACCACAAATGTCTAATTATGACTTTACTGTCTTTTTAAGTTAATGATTAGGACCTCAACAAATATGCAGTGACAACAGGGGTAAGATATTTTATAATGTGAGAAATCTCCTACAAATTAATGAAATCAGTCATATCAAGGGTATGCCCCCCACAAAAAAAACATAATTTATGTAAGAACTTACCTGATAAATTCATTTCTTTCATATTAGTCCATGAGCTAGTGACGTATGGGATATACATTCCTACCAGGAGGGGCAAAGTTTCCCAAACCTCAAAATGCCTATAAATACACCCCTCACCACACCCACGATTCAGTTTAACGAATAGCCAAGAAGTTGGGTGATAAGAAAAAAGTGCGAAAGCATAAAAAAATAAGGAATTGGAATAATTGTGCTTTATACAAAAAAATCATAACCACCACAAAAAGGGTGGGCCTCATGGACTCTTGCTAATATGAAAGAAATGAATTTATCAGGTAAGTTCTTACATAAATTATGTTTTCTTTCATGTAATTAGCAAGAGTTCATGAGCTAGTGACGTATGGGATAATGACTACCGAAGATGTGGATCTTCCACGCAAGAGTCACTAGAGAGGGAGGGATAAAATAAAGACAGCCAATTCCGCGGAAAATAATCCACACCCAAAATAAAGTTTAAATTTTATAATGAAAAAAACTGAAAATATAAGCAGAAGAATCAAACTGAAACAGCTGCCTGAAGTACTTTTCTACCAAAAACTGCTTCAGAAGAAGTAAAAACACATCAAAATGGTAGAATTTAGTAAAAGTATGCAATGAAGACCAAGTTGCTGCTTTGCAAATCTGATCAACCGAAGCTTCATTCCTAAACGCCCAGGAAGTAGAAACTGACCTAGTAGAATGAGCTGTAATCCTTTGAGGCGGAGTTTTACCCGACTCGACATAGGCATGATGAATTAAAGATTTTAACCAAGATGACAAAGAAATGGCAGAGGCCTTCTGACCTTTCCTAGAACCGGAAAAGATAACAAATAGACTAGAAGTCTTTCGGAAATTCTTAGTAGCTTCAACATAATATTTCAAAGCTCTAACTACATCCAAAGAATGCAATGATTTCTCCTTAGAATTCTTAGGATTAGGACATAATGAAGGAACCACAATTTCTCTACTAATGTGGTTAGAATTCACAACCTTAGGTAAAAATTTAAAAGAAGTTCGCAACACCGCCTTATCCTGAAGAAAAATCAGAAAAGGAGACTCACAAGAAAGAGCAGATAATTCAGAAACTCTTCTAGCAGAAGAGATGGCCAAAAGAAACAAAACTTTCCAAGAAAGTAATTTAATGTCCAATGAATGCATAGGTTCAAACGGAGGAGCTTGAAGAGCCCCCAGAACCAAATTCAAACTCCAAGGAGGAGAAATTGACTTAATGACAGGTTTTATACGAACCAAAGCTTGTACAAAACAATGAATATCAGGAAGATTAGCAATCTTTCTGTGAAAAAGAACAGAAAGAGCAGAGATTTGTCCTTTCAAGGAACTTGCAGACAAACCTTTATCCAAACCATCCTGAAGAAACTGTAAAATTCTCGGAATTCTAAAAGAATGCCAGGAAAAATGATGAGAAAGACACCAAGAAATGTAAGTCTTCCAGACTCTATAATATATCTTCCTAGATACAGATTTACGAGCCTGTAACGTAGTATTAATCACAGAGTCAGAGAAACCTCTTTGACTAAGAATCAAGCGTTCAATCTCCATACCTTTAAATTTAAGGATTTGAGATCCTGATGGTAAAAAGGACCTTGCGACAGAAGGTCTGGTCTTAACGGAAGAGTCCACGGTTGGCAAGAGGCCATCCGGACAAGATCCGCATACCAAAACCTGTGAGGCCATGCTGGAGCCACCAGCAGAACAAACGAGCATTCCTTCAGAATCTTGGAGATTACTCTTGGAAGAAGAACTAGAGGCGGAAAGAGATAGGCAGGATGATACTTCCAAGGAAGTGACAATGCATCCACTGCTTCCGCCTGAGGATCCCTGGATCTGGACAGATACCTGGGAAGTTTCTTGTTTAGATGAGAAGCCATCAGATCTATTTCTGGAAGTCCCCACATTTGAACAATCTGAAGAAATACCTCTGGGTGAAGAGACCATTCGCCCGGATGTAACGTTTGGCGACTGAGATAATCCGCTTCCCAATTGTCTATACCTGGGATATGAACCGCAGAAATTAGACAGGAGCTGGATTCCGCCCATACCAGTATTCGAGATACTTCTTTCATAGCCAGAGGACTGTGAGTCCCTCCTTGATGATTGATGTATGCCACAGTTGTGACATTGTCTGTCTGAAAACAAATGAACGATTCTCTCTGTAGAAGAGGCCATGACTGGGGGAGAGGTTCCGGAGGAGGAGCTAAGCGCACCTGGAGAGTGCTGGCTCAGAGAACTCCAGTCCCTAAGCTTCTGGCGGAGCTTTTCCCGCGCCTAACCCCAAGTACTTGGGGTAGCTACTTGGACAGCCTGCTACACCGCTGCCGGAACCTTGGCAGTGGGAAATCCACTGCACTGATAACGCTCAGACTAAAAGGATATACATTCCTTAAAGAACATCAGAACAAAGGCCTCTAATTTAAAGGACATTTTCCTGGTCGCAAAACCCCCTCTCCCACCGCTGCTGCGTGAGAGGTGGGCAGGAGCAAAACTTATTCTTCAAAGACACTCCTTGGAGCCAGTATTATATATTGCTTATACCCCTAAAAGCATAACTGCAGGGAAAATCTACGAACTGTGTTTCCCGGTATTTACTAACAAGCCGCTAAAGCATCCCTGAGACGCTGCTAAAGGATCCCCTACCTGGGCTGCTGAGACGCAAAACAGAGGAAAGGGAGCTTACCTTTAATGAATACAATGGCCCCTGGGACGGGCAGAAAAAACTGAGATTGTACGAACTCAGCTAAACTCACCGCAGCCGCACATCTGAACTGGCGCTGGAGACCGGTGGCGTCACCAGTAGGAGCCGCGGCGCATCTGCTGTAACGTAGGAGAAGCTGACCGGAGCATAGTGCGACCTGGATACAGCTGCATCAGAGACTCTGTGGTAGTTTTTTCGCTGGTGACAACTTCAGCCTTGCTCTGTCTCTCCCCCTCTCCCACCGGTGCTGCATGAGAGGAGGTGAGGAGACTGCTTCAGAGCCTGGAGACCACGGGTAAATCCCGTTTTGAGATAAGTGGGGGGTTGTGTTTGGCATTTACCCTACAAAGAAAAGGCTTACTTGGTTCAACCTAGAGGCTAGTTTCAATGCTAGCAGGAACGTCCACATAACAATTGCTGACATAATTCCCCTACGAAAAGGAGTACGAAGAAACAGAGTGGCCGGAGGTAAAGTACTGTTTGTTTGTTTTTCTCCCCTATATGGTCTATTGGAAACCACTGCAAATAGCCTACTAACCAGATCTATTTAGGGCTCCTAACTGCAGAACATTATTGCAAGAAGGAATAGTATAAGGCAATACTGGACAGAATAAGAGTGATTGTAATACAGCATCGACATGCTGCTTGAGAAGGGAAAGATGCCTTGCTAATGTAACATTGTGTATTTTTGTATCAAACTGGTAACTAACCCTTCTTGTAGATTCCTCACTATTCTTGGGACTAATAGAGTTTAAGTTTATTGGACACATTGTAATTGAACCCATCTCAGCCTTTTCTTCCTAGAACAGTATAAGTTCTTTACAAACAGATAATTGCAAGATGGGGTTCTTTAATTATACTGATATACTATAACTAATTGCACTCATAGTCTATGTCACATTAGTTAGACTAGGGACAAAGCAATTTAAAAAGTAGGTATAATTCACTCTAAAATTACCATTAGAACATTTGCACCTATAAAGATTATATGTAACAGAGGGTATTCTGAGATAAATAAAATCTAGGGTATACATACCTTGATAACTGCAGACATTACTGCCAACACATTATAATAACTTGTCTATAACAGGATTCAATGTTGAAATAATATAAGAAAAACTGTCTACATATCTCTAAGCTGCTAAATCTCAGACAGCCTTAAATCGTCATTTTCTTAGAGAATTTTGAAAAACACTTAAATAAATAAATTAGCTCTAAATATACTGTCAGGCACAAACCAGAAAGGAAAGAGGGAAATTAATAGGTACTAGAAGGTATATGTAGAGGATGAAGTAAAGACTCACAAAGAAAATTGTTACTGATCTTGAAAAAGTTTTGGTACAAATTCCCAAAATGTTACTTGTTTAAGGAGTTAATTGTGAAAATATGGCACAATGCTGACATTTGTGTCCAATTTATTTAATTACATACTTGTAAACAGCCTGGGAATTAATAAAAATTTATCAGAATATTCTGATTGATATCCTTAAGTTCAGAGGACTAAAAGAAATTCTGATCGTGTAAAATCTACTTTCCTTTCATATAAGATAGACAAACCTTTTTTCAGATCAAAGAAAAACAATAGTATAGCTAAAAGTTTATCTATATAGTAGATCCTTTAGTCTGGGAAAATAAGTGAAAGGAATACCCTATGAGATCTATAGAATAATCTATTAAAGAATAAACTTTGAATCTCCTCTGCCTCTTTTTAAAGTGGCAATCTAAAGAAGCGTTAAGACTACTGAAATTGTTTTTGCTTTGTTTTTTTCTGGGTCCTCTTCAAAATATCAATAGCACTCCCGCTTGGGTAGCAAGAAAAGACTGAGGTTTACTTGCAAAAGCAACTTCTGTTGATTGGTGGTTAAAGGTCCTCAAACCAACAAGTGAATTAAAGGCAGGACATCTGAAAAGTTTTATCTGCTAAGAGTCAAATACGAGTCCATAGGGGAAGATAACGGGTTAAACCTAGATTCACTATTTCAAAACTGGTTCCCTGAGGGTTCTTGTTCTTATTCACCGTTTTTTTTTTTCTTTTTTTTTCTCCTTCACTCGACACTGCTTCACTAATAACACATTAATACCTCACTCACCTTCCCTTCACTCTTTCTCTCATCCTTTTTTTTTTTTTTTTTTTCCCTCTCTCTCTCTTTTTTTTTTTTTCACTAAGATAATTGTATAGCTGGGGGAATATCCCCCCCCTAATCACTAGCTTGATTCACTGCACATGGATAAATTTCTTAATATTCACTGTAAAACCCCTTCTCCAACCATGGCGAACAAAAATAAGGACAGGAAAATAAAAAGCACAATAAATACTTCTGCCGACATTCATTTAACTCCTAACAATCCTCTGTATGCAGGGGATTCGGCGGTAAACACTCAAGCCTTGGTAGATAGCATCTCAGAAGCCCTGGCCCCTAAGTTTGATACTTTAAAATTAGAAATTAAGCAAGACATTATGTCGCTTTCACAAGAGCTCAGACAATTTGCCAACAGAGTACAGGAGCTTGAACAAAGGGTTTCAGATCTTGAAGATAATGTGGTAACACAGAGCGCAAAATCCAAATCTAATGATGTATTACTTGAAAAAATCCAGCTTAAATTAGAGGATTTAGAAAACCGCTCCAGGCGGAATAATTTTAGAATTATTGGGGTCCCAGAGGAAAAGTAGTATGAAGACTTGAATAATTTTATCTCTGTAACACTAGTCCAGCTTCTCAAAATTCCCAATACATACCCTAAAATTATAGTTGAAAGAGCCCATAGATTAGGGAGGTATGATATGGATAACAAAGGTAAAGGCAGGCCGAGACCAGTAATAGCCAAGCTACTGAATTTTCAGGACAAAATTACCATTTTTCAATACTACCGTAAAAAACAGTCAATTACACTGGGGAATTATAATATTTTTCTGTTCCAAGATTTTTCTGCAGAGACAGCAACCAAAAGAAGGGAGCTAACCCCAACATGTACCAAACTTATTAATCTAGGTATAAGGGCCACCTTGATTTTTCCGGCAAGACTCAAAGTCTGGGTTAAGGACGAAGTTTACTTTGCTGATACGGCTAAAGAGGCAAGTGAACTCCTAGTCAAATTAAATATTTCTGAGTAAGTGATAAATTGATATAAAACTACATGGAGGGCAGCGGCACCGTGTTAGACTATAGACCAAGGGTCTGGCCCCTGGCTCTCTTCATCCACCCCCCCCTCGTCCCTCCCCCCCTGCTCTTTTTTTTTTCTTTTTTTTTATGTGTTTGGCTCCGTGTTGTCACAACTTAGAGAATGTTAAGGATAGAGAGTATTAAATTTGTTTCATGGAACATTGGAGGTCTCACATCCCCTATTAAAAGAAAAACAATTTTAAACCAATTAAGGAAGATAAATTCTGACATAGTATTCCTCCAGGAAACGCATCTGAAATTTGAGGAAACGATGAAATTAAAGAAATTCTGGGTAAAAGAGGTGGTTGCTAGCCCTAGTCTAAATAGAAAAAGAGGAGTGGCTATACTTTTGGGGAAAAAGATAATGACTAATGGTTTGGAGATCCTCAGCACTGGGGTAGATCCAGAGGGAAGATATATTCTGTTGAAAATTAAAGTGGCAAAAACTGTTTATACATTGTGTAACATTTATGCACCCAATGTTATAGACCCAATGTTCTGGGACTTGTTACAAACTAAGATTATGCTCTTTCAGGAAGGCTTTTTGATTTGCGGAGGCGATTTTAATATGGCCCCACAATATCCGCTGGACAGGTTGAGATGAACTCCCAATCAATCAAAAAACAAAATTGGATAAACTGGAAGCTAAGATTATCAAAAAAATAACACAGAATTTGGTAGTAAAAGATATTTGGAGACTTCAAAATCCGGATGCAAGAGATTTTACCTGCCTATCGAAGGCCCACAAATCATTTTCCAGAATTGACCTATTTCTCGTGGATGACAGGCTCTTAAAATTAAAAGTGAAGAGATCTTACCTATATCTCTCTCTGACCATGCCCCTATTGTTCTTCAGATTCAGGATTTCGAAAGGAGATTCAAGCAGGCTCGGTTTTATTTTCCCACCTATCTATTAAAAGATTTAAAATTTAAAAACTGGCTCAATGTGAAATTTGAAGAATACGCGGACCACAATGCTGATTACTATAATCGCCCCGTGATATTCTGGGAGGCCGCAAAAGCCGTTTTGAGGGGAGAAATAATCTCATACACAGCTAATATTCAGAAAAAAATCAAAATCAGAGAGAAAGAAGTGATTAGTTCCGTGACTAATGCTTATAATCACTATCTCTCAATGAAAACAAGGGCAAACTGGTTAAAATATATAAACGCTAAAAACGAGAGAGATACATATTTAACTTACCAGGCTACACAAAAAGAATTAAAATTCCAAGCCAAATTCTATAGATTTGGAAACAAATCAGGGAAACTCCTCGCTAAGTTAGTAAAAGGGGCAAAGGGTTCAGCAGTGATTGATTCATTACAAAAGGAAGGGAAAACAATAACAAGGTCAGAAGAGATAGCAGATCTTCTCTTAGCATAATATCAAGAGATTTACTCCCTAAAAAAATCGGACAAGATTCAATCTGCTCAATTCTGGAGCCAGCTGACGGTTCCAACTCTTGTATCAGAAGAGATGGAGATGCTAAATGCTCCTATTAGTGAACCAGAAATAGAGAAAGTTATAACTAAACTGGCACTGGATAAGGCACCAGGACCAGACTCATTACCCAGCGAATTTTATAAAATTATCTTGCCTTTGATAGTTCCTAATCTCTGTAGACTATATAATGCAATATACATAGATGGGCTACCAATCCCCCCATCTTTTTCAGCATCAAACACAATATTAATACTGAAACAGGGAAAAGATCACAGTGTGAAAGAATCTTACCGACCTATAGCACTGTTAAATACAGACTACAAGATCCTATCCTCTATTTTAGCAAATAGGTTACAACTTATTCTACCCACTATTATACATAAGGACCAAGCAGGGTTTCTTCACAAGCGGAATTCATCGGCAAAAATAAGAGAGGTCTTGATGAGTGTAGATTATTTTAAACTAGGGGAGAGTGCGGGGAGCGGGGAGAGGCAGGACATCCCTGATCAGGCAGTCATATCAATTGATGCGGAAAAGGCATTTGACTCAGTGCATCATGATCATATAACTGAGACTCTCTCCAAATTTGGTTTTCTGGGTAATTTTTGTCAATTTATAGGGAATTTGTATAATAAACCTCGCACGAGTCTGTCAGTGAATGGTATCCTTTCTCCAGAGATTATTCTGGAAAGGGGAACGCGACAGGGATGTCCTCTCTCTCCCTTGCTTTTTGACATAGCTATAGAACCCCTAGCAATCATGGTGAGACACAGGCTGGAAGGTATAAGACTTCAGAAAAAGGAGCTCAAAATCGCATTATATGCGGATGATATTCTTTTGTATATATCAAATATTAAAGATAATTTGGCAATACTATTATTAATTATTAAACAATTTGGATCTTTTTTAATACCTCAAAATCAGAATTTCTCTGGTTAAGGAAAAAGATAGATTCACCATCAAATATACCTTTTAAGATAGTTTCAGATGCATTCAAATACTTGGGTATACTAGTACCATCGAATATAGAGAAATTATATGAGCTAAATATTCCCCCAATACTTTGTGAAATCAAACAGAGATTAACAAACTGGAAAAGTCTTCCTTTATCTATCTCAGGCAGGATAGCTTTGTTTAAAATGATTTTACTTCCGAAACTGTTATATATCTTGCAAAATGTTCCGGTAATACTCAAAGGGAAAGATATTAAGTTGCTGAATACAGCCCTGAGAAGATTCATATGGCAGAACAAAAAGCCTAGAATTGCCTTTGCCAAACTACACTTACCACGAAACAAAGGGGGGTTTGCGCTACCAGATGTGCGATTGTACAATTATGCCTATCTTGCACGCATAGTGGCAGACTGGATCTTTGCAAAAGATTATGTTACAAATAATGAAGTTGAGAATAGCATATGTTATCCATTTTTGCCAGTAGCACTGATACATTGCAAATCTAGCTTAATTCCGCAGGAGTTGAAGTCATTTAAAACAATTTACAACCCTATTCAGAGTTGGTGGAAATTGGGTAAGTTATTGGCTCTGGATTGTAATACATCAAAGTTTGTCCCTTTTTTAGGCAATCCCAAATTTTTGGCAGGTCTTGAGTCATAGCGTAGGATTGAACAGGGCCATCCAGTTCATTGATAGAGAGAACCAAGTGGTAAAAACTTATGAAGTGCTTAGGCAAGAATTCGATCTTCCAAACAAAGAATTATTTGCGTATCTGCAAGCCAGACATTTTGTGGTGGAGCTACAGAGGGAGGTGAATAGCTCATGGTCCTGGGAGGGACTAGAGGGGTGGTTAGCTATGGTGGAAAATGGACGGATGTCTATTTCCCCATGTTACCACCTTCTGGCCTCTCTCAAGGGCAATCTAAATTTGGAGAAACTTGCGGCAGAATGGAATAATTTGATACCAGAAAGTAATATAGATGTACACTTGGTTCAGGGCTTATAGAGGGAATCACAGGTTAAACTTCTATACAGGACATACTTTACCCCTGAGAAAGGCCTTAGATGCGGGAACTTAGATTTCAATAAATGTCCAAAATGTTCAAAACCGGCGGCCGATCTGGTCCATATGATATGGAGCTGCCCGAGAATAGGTCAATTCTGGATAAAAGTGGAATATTGGCTAAAAAATACTGTTAAGATTTTCCCTCTGGACCTATCCCTGAGCCACATTGTTTTTTTAATGGCAGAGAGGGGAAAACCACACCCTCAACATAAGCTAATCAATAGGACAGTTGCTGCAGCCAGATACCTAATCTTCAAAAAATGGAAATTGAAAGCAATCCCTACGGTTGTGGAGGTCAAAGACTATCTAAAAAAACAATGTATATTAGAACAGATAGATACAAATATGAAGGATGAAGAGGACATTAGAAAGTTTTTTATAAAGTGGTCTTTATTTATTAAGATTTTTTCGGTAGCCGAAATAGATCATATGATTTTTCCATTCAGAAATTCTGAACTAGTATTATTGGGGGCGTGGTAGCTTCACCTTTTTGTTCCTTTTTTTTTTTTGTCTCTTCTTGCTCTGCAGGGGGGGGGGGGGGAGGCCAATCAAAATAATGGATAAAACCACATGTCTTATAATGGATCCTATGATATAGAAGTGATCATCATAGGCGGTAGGATCGGGAATAAATGGTTCAGAAGTATAAAAGCAGATAAGGAAGGCCATAATTGTTAATTAATGAACATGGCGGTAGATTACGGTCAGAGTATCTAAATTCTATTATGGGGTGATTAAATGATAACATAGTACGGGGTTGTCGAATTTTCGGATGCTTAAATTGGGACTTGTTTGGCACAAATAAATGACCGGAATTATTAAGCTTAACAATATTAAGTAATAAAAAAGGGTTGTATGTTCTGTTTGAGTCATTAAATAGGAGGGACTGGGATCAGTGTCCCTCTAATGTATTAAGCCAGCTTTTCTTGCTACCCAGGGACATCTCTCTGATCGGTATAATTATGTTAACTTGATGACCGTTTCTCAATTTAGAAACACTGTTCTAACTCTAAAGGGTATTTGATTAGTTTTGATACATCTTTTAGTGTATTAACTTACCCTATATAGCAACAATGTTTTGTAGTTAAAAATGTGCAGCTCATATACAGCTAAAAGATATTATGTCATTTAACTCCTGTATTTGTTTAGTAAGCTTAACAGGCCTTGTTAAGAATATACTAGGGAACTTTTTTTGTTATTACTATACTGTTTTTTTTTTTTTTTTGGTGTCATTTAATTTCAATTGTATCATTCTTTGATAGTATGCTGACTTTAGTTATATGGTACATATATCAGAATATGAGAGATATTTGTGTAACTCGATGCTGTATGTGCTTATATTTATTTGTTTGAACTTGTGTTTCCCTAATAAAAATTATAATTTAAAAAAAGAAGAGGCCATGACTGAAGAGCTCTGAAAATTGCACGGAGTTCCAAAATATTGATTGGTAATCTCACCTCCTGAGATTCCCAAACCCCTTGTGCTGTCAGAGACCCCCAAACAGCTCCCCAACCTGTCAGACTTGCATCTGTTGAAATTACAGTCCAGGTCGGAAGAACAAAAGAAGCCCCCTGAACTTAACGATGGTGATCTGTCCACCACGTCAGAGAGTGTCGTACAATCGGTTTTAAAGATATTAATTGAGATATCTTTGCGTAATCCCTGCACCACTGGTTCAGCATACAGAGCTGAAGAGGTCGCATGTGAAAACGAGCAAAGGGGATCGCGTCCGATGCAGCAGTCATAAGACCTAGAATTTCCATGGATAAGGCTACCGAAGGTAATGATTGTGATTGAAGGTTTCGACAAGCTGAGATCAATTTTAGACGTCTCTTGTCTGTCAGAGACAGAGTCATGGAAACTGAATCTATCTGGAAACCTAAAAAGATTACCCTTGTCTGAGGAATCAATTAACTTTTCGGTAAATTGATCCTCCAACCATGATCTTGAAGAAACAACACAAGTTGATTCATATGAGATTCTGCTAAATGTGAAGACTGAGCAAGTACCAAGATATCGTCCAAATAAGGAAATACCACAATACCCTGTTCTCTGATTACAGACAGAAGGGCACCGAGAACCTTTGTAAAAATTCTTGGAGCTGTTGCTAGGCCAAACGGCAGAGCCACAAACTGGTAATGCTTGTTTAGGAAAGAGAATCTCAGAAACTGATAGTGATCTGGATGAATCGGAATATGCAGATATGCATCCTGTAAATCTATTGTGGACATATAATGCCCTTGCTGAACAAAAGGCAGGATAGTCCTTATAGTTACCATTTTGAATGTTGGTATCCTTACATAACGATTCAATATTTTTAGATCCAGAACTGGTCTGAAGGAATTCTCCTTCTTTGGTACAATGAAGAGATTTGAATAAAACCCCAGCCCCTGTTCCAGAACTGGAACTGGCATAGTTACTCCAGCCAACTCTAGATCTGAAACACATTTCAGAAATGCTTGAGCTTTCGCTGGATTTACTGAGAAACGGGAAAGAAAAAATCTCTTTGCAGGAGACCTTATCTTGAAGCCAATTCTGTACCCTTCTGAAACAATGTTCTGAATCCAAAGATTGTGAATTGAATTGATCCAAATTTCTTTGAAAAAACGTAATCTGCCCCCTACCAGCTGGGCTGGAATGAGGGCCGTACCTTCATGTGGACTTGGGAGCTGGCTTTGGTTTTCTAAAAGGCTTGAATTTATTCCAGACTGGAGATGGTTTCCAAACTGATACCGCTCCTGTGGGTGAAGGATCAGGTTTTTGTTCCTTATTGTGACGAAAAGAACGAAAACGATTATTAGATCTAAATTTACCTTTAGATTTTTTATCCTGTGGTAAAAAAGTTCCTTTCCCTCCAGTAACAGTTGAGATAATAGAATCCAACTGAGAACCAAATAATTTATTACCCTGGAAAGAAAGGGAAAGCAAAGTTGACTTAGAAGACATATCAGCATTCCAAGTTTTAAGCCATAAAGCTCTTCTAGCTAAAATAGCTAGAGACATATACCTGACATCGACTCTAATGATATCAAAGATGGCATCACAAATAAAGTTATTAGCATGTTGAAGAAGATTAACAATGCTATGAGAATTATGATCTGTTACTTGTTGCGCTAAAGCTTCTAACCAAAAAGTTGAAGCTGCAGCAACATCCGCTAAAGATATAGCTGGTCTAAGAAGATTACCTGAACATAAGTAAGCTTTTCTTAGAAAGGATTCAATCTTCCTATCTAAAGGATCCTTAAAGGAAGTACTATCTGCCGTAGGAATAGTAGTACGTTTAGCAAGAGTAGAGATAGCCCCATCAACTTTAGGGATTTTGTCCCAAAACTCTAATCTGTCAGATGGCACAGGATTTAATTGCTTAAAACGTTTAGAAGGAGTAAATTAATTACCCAAATTATTCCATTCCCTGGAGATTACTTCAGAAATAGCATCAGAGACAGGAAAAACGTCTGGAATAACTACAGGAGATTTAAAAACCTTATTTAAACATTTGGATTTAGTATCAAGAGGACCAGAATCCTCTATTTCTAATGCAATTAAGACTTCTTTAAGTAAAGAACGAATAAATTCCATTTTAAATAAATATGAAGATTTATCAGCATCAACCTCTGAGACAGAATCCTCTGAACCAGAGGAACCATTATCAGAATCAGAATGATGATGTTCATTTAAAAATTCATCTGAAAAATGAGAAGTTTTAAAAGACCTTTTACGTTTACTAGAAGGAGGAATAACAGACATGGCCTTCTTAATGGATTTAGAAACAAAATCTCTTATGTTAACAGGAACACTCTGAGTATTAGATGTTGACGGAACAGCAACAGGTAATGTAACATTACTAAAGGAAATATCTGCATTAACAAGTTTGTCATGACATTCATTACAAACAACAGCTGGAGGAACAGATACCACAAGTTTACAGCAGATACACTTAACTTTGGTTGATCCAGCACCAGGCAGCGTTTTTCCAGAAGTATCTTCTGACTCAGTGTCAACCTGGGACATCTTGCAATATGTAATAGAAAAAACAACATATAAAGCAAAATTGATCAAATTCCTTAAATGACAGTTTCAGGAATGGGAAAAAATGCCAGTGAACAAGCTTCTAGCAACCAGAAGCAATAAATAATGAGACTTAAATAATGTGGAGACAATAGTGACGCCCATATTTTTTAGCGCCAAAAAAAGACGCCCACATTATTTGGCGCCTAAATGCTTTTGGCGCCAAAAATGACACCACATCCAGAACGCCAACACTTTTGGCGCAAAAAAACGTCAAAAAATGACGCCACTTCAGGCGACACGTATGACGCCGGAAACAGAAAAAAAAATTTTGCGCCAAAAAAGTCCGCCCCAAGAATGACTCAATAAAATGAAGCATTTTCAGCCCCCGCGAGCCTAACAGCCCACAGGGAAAAAGTCAAATTTAAGGTAAGAAAAAAAAAATTGATTTATTCATATGCATTATCCCAAATATGAAACTGACTGTCTGAAATAAGGAACGTTGAACATTCTGAGTCAAGGCAAATAAATGTTTGAATACATATATTTAGAACTTTATATAAAAGTGCCCAACCATAGCTTAGAGTGTCACGGAAAATAAGACTTACTTACCCCAGGACACTCATCTACATGATTGTAGAAAGCCAAACCAGTACTGAAACGAGAATCAGTAGAGGTAATGGTATATATAAGAGTATATCGTCGATCTGAAAAGGGAGGTAAGAGATGAATCTCTACGACCGATAACAGAGAACCTATGAAATAGACCCCGTAGAAGGAGATCATTGAATTCAAATAGGCAATACTCTCCTCACATCCCTCTGACATTCACTGCACGCTGAGAGGAAAACCGGGCTCCAACCTGCTGCGGAGCGCATATCAACGTAGAATCTAGCACAAACTTACTTCACCACCTCCATAGGAGGCAAAGTTTGTAAAACTGATTTGTGGGTGTGGTGAGGGGTGTATTTATAGGCATTTTGAGGTTTGGGAAACTTTGCCCCTCCTGGTAGGAATGTATATCCCATACGTCACTAGCTCATGGACTCTTGCTAATTACATGAAAGAAAAGGTTAACAATAAGTGAACATATTAATTAATTATGGCCCCTTTCTGTAACCGAAATGCTGTAACATGAGCTGTCATACAAAATCACAGGCAAAAGTTACTCCAACAAAAATATATGCAACTATACCATGGCATGCTTATATATAGTGCACTTGCACTGATAAGGCACAATGGTCTCTTTGTTTCAGGTAGGCTAGGGTAAAACATAGCAATGATGTCTTATAGCTGCACATGACAGCAAGGTGCCAGCCTTAATAGTTTAGCAAATCATCCCTGTTTTTTTTCTTTTTATTTCAGTAACTGGCATGTTTCAGCATGCAACAATCATCTATATAGTACAAAGTTCTGGCAAGAGCTCAGTGCCTTTTCTAATTCAATAAAAAAAAACAAATCTTCAGCATCTAAAAATGTGAGTATGGTGGGGGGCTACCAATGAACACAGATAGTTCAGTAATATACCCTAAAAGTGTGGAACCATGCAAAACGTCATGAGATAGAGTACCGCTCTTGCAATAAAGCTTATGGTTCTGTAACTCTCAATCAGGTAGGAAATCAACCATCTAATAAGAAATGGGAAATTCAAATTTGACCACTATCTCCAGTGGTTAGAAACTTGAAACATAAGCTGAGGGAGGTGAGGGGATGTTTTTCAGGAGCAAGTGACAAAAGGCTATTGTGCAACTCCATCTTTCTAATTGCATCAAATAATATTACACCAGTAGGATAAATCTTGTTTGTACACATTCATAAGAAATTATTGGCAAACCACATTATTATTGTTATTTTATCTAGGAAAAAGATGGTTTCATAAATATGAGAGTCTACAAATAACACTGGCAGCAACGAACTGTAACCCTAGCTGCATTAATTAATAGTATTGTTTTAAGTGTTGTGACCTTTCTTATGATTTGGGTCATAAACAGTTGACATATGTGATTTGTACAAGATGGTAATTGATTAGACTATATTAGTCACTCATGAGATAACAGACTTCAAAGTTTCCTCTCCATCTTGTTATAAATTCAGATAATAGTCTTACTTTATATAAAGATTTATGTTAATTTCAATTCAGTGAAATAACTAAGTTTATTTCACTGTTTCTTTGTAAATCACTAAATTTGCATGGAAATGCTTTAGTTTTCTGAATGAGTGACATGAGTAACAATTAAGATTAAGCCCTTTCTTGTTAGGAGAGGAAGTCCTTTTAAAAAGAATGCAAAATAAAAAAACAACAATATTATTATTAGTATCAGTTATTTGTCAACAGATTCTGCAGTGAATACATGTAAATTTAGGTTCCATCACATAGAAAGGTACTTATTTATCGAGCATAACAACATACGGTATCTCACAAAAGTGAGTACACCCCTCACGTTTTTGTAAATAGTTTATTATATCTTTTCATGTGACAACACTGAAGAAATGACCCATTGCTACAATGTAAAGTAGTGAGTGTACAGCCTGTCTAACAGTGTAAATTTGCCGTCCCCTCCAAATAACTCAACACACAGCCATTAATGTCTAAACCGTTGGCAACAAAAGTGAGTACACCCCTAAGTGGAAATGTCCAAATTGGGCCCAGTTAGCCATTTTCCCTCCCCAATGTCATGTGACTTGTTAGTGTCACAAGGTCTCAGGTGTGAATGGAGAGCTGTGTGTTAAATTTGATGTTATCACTCTCACATACTGGTAGCTGGAAGTTCAACATGGTACCTCATGGCAAAGAATTCTGAGGATCTGAAAAAAATAAATTGTTTCTCTACATAAAGATGGCCTAGGCTATAAGGAGAATGCCAAGACCCTGAAACTGAGCTGCAGCACAGTGGGCAAGACCATACAGCGGTTTCACAGGACAGGTTCCACTCAGAACACACCTCCCCATGGTCGACCAAAGAAGTTGAGTGCACATGCTCAGCGTCATATCCAGAGGTTGTCTTTGGGATATAGACATATGAGTGCTGCCAGCATTGCTGCAGAGGTTGAAGGGATGGGGGGTCAGTCTGTCAGTGCTCAGACCATATGCCACACACTGCATCAAATTGGTCTGCATGGCTTTCGTCCCAGAAGGAAGCCTCTTCTAAAGATGATGCACAAGAAAGCCCGAAAACAGTTTGCTGAAGACAAGCAGACTAAGGATATGGATTACTGAAACAATGTCCTGTGGTCCAATGAGACCAAGATAAACTTATTTAGTTCAGATGGTGTCAAGCGTGTGTGGCGGCAATCAAGTGAGGAGTACAAAGACAAGTGTGTCTTCCCTACAGTCAAGCATGGTGGTGGGAGTGTCCTCATCTGGGCCTGCATGGCTGCTGCCGGCACTGGGAAACTACAGTTCATTGAAGGAACCATGAAGGCCAACATGTACTGTGACATACTGAAGCAGAGCATGATCCCCTCCCTTTGGAGACTGGGCTGCAGGGCAGTATTCCAACATGATAACAACCCCAAACATAACTCCAAGATGACCACCGTCTTTTCACCGGGTCTGGTGAAAATAATGCCCACAAGGGTTAAGGCATTGCTGGAAAATAATGGTGGCCACACAAAATATTGACACCTTTGGCCCAATTTGGACATTTCCACATAAGGGTGTACTAATTTTTGTTGCCAACGGTTTAGACATTAATGGCTGTGTGTTGAGTTATTTTGAGGGGACAGAAAATGTACACTGTTATACAGGCTATACACTCACTACTTTACATTGTAGCAAAGTGTAATTTCTTCATTGTTGTCACAGGCAGGGCCGCCACTAGAAATTTTGGGGGCCCTGACTTGACCATTGATCAGGGCCCCCCCCCCCCTTGACATGTGCAATTTTTGACCAAGTGACTAAAACGTATATGCACTTTATTCTTAAGTGTCTATTTAAACTTGGAAATGTTGTAAAGGTAGTAACATACACACACACACAGACACACTCATACACTAAAACACACACACACACACATACATAAGGATTCACATATAGATACTCTAGCAGACACGCAAAGAAACACACAAACACACTCAGACACAGACACCCACACAGCACTTGATTACATTGACCTGACAAGTAATGAGGTAGGCTACAGTTTTGTAAAAAAAGGAGATTTAGAAAACAAAATATGGAGTTCTGATTATCTTTTTGTAAAGGAAGATGCCAACTAAATGATGACAACAGCATGCAGTGGCTGAAAGGAAGGGCCCTGAACTGCCTAAACAATAATTTAAAGGTTAAATGGTGGATTGGTGACTTCCGTAAAGGTCTCATTAGTCTCAAAGACTGTAGAAAGATGTGAATAATCAGTAGTACGGTAAAAATGTCCTAAAAAGGAACAGACAATGGGGACACACACACACAAACTCAAACTTGCACATACACCCAAGGAAACACTGACAGAGACAGCCTCAGAAAACACACAAAGACATACAAACACACACACAGAGACAACCACATAAAACACAGAAAGACATGCATACACACACCCTCACTGAGACATCCACAGAAAACACACAGACATACACACACCCTCACAGAAACACCCACAGAAAACACTCACCCTCACTGAGACATCAAAAGAAAACACACAAAGACATACACACGCCCTCACAGAGACACCCACAGAAAACACACACCCTCACAGAGACATCCACAGAAAACACATACATACATACAAATACACACACACACCCTCACAGAGACATCCACAGAAAACAGACATACATACAAACATACACACCCACCCTCACAGAGGCATCCAGAGAAAATACACAAAGGCAAACATACATACACCCTCGCAGACACACCCATAGAAAAAGCTCAAAGACATACACACCCACCCTCACAGAGAGACCCACAGAAAAAAATACATACACACTCATAGAGACACAAACCAAAGCACAAAGACACAAACACATACACCCACAGAAACACTCACAGGAGGAAACATTTATGCACCTTGCATCCCCTAAATCAACAGTGTGTGACATGCATGATAAAAAAAATTGCAGAAATTAAGAGATCACTTTTTAAAGAATCATATTTGTAAATGTGTAAGCAAAAATAATTCTGTGAATTCAAAATTGTACATTAATGATCTTGGTAGTTGGTTAGATGAAGAAAAGTACTTTTAAAAGGTTGACATATGTTTGTTTGTTTTTTCCCCAACCAAGAGCACCACTTCAAATATAGTGTACAAATGTTCCCATCTGTCAGCTGTACTTATGGATTTTAAAAATGCTGTACTCTATATGGTCTTGGTGGAACCATAAGCTGTGGTACTCATACCATTAGATCTGGTTAAATGCATAATTTAGGCTTGTTGGTATGTATTTCAAAATAAAGTCAGCTGTAGTGTAAACTGAACAGTTTTAAGTTAACCTGGCTCATTTCAAACACTGAGCAATCTAAGTCTGAGAGTATAACATTTTATGCAGATGTAAATATCTTAGATGAAATGCCTCCTTGCATCTGGAAAGTCCTTGCATAAAGGGGCAGTAAAGTGTAATGTTTTATAAAATACACTGCTGCTAAAAAAAAATGTTTTTATGGACCCTGGCCCCACCATACAACTACTACCACACTGAAGTTACAATCCGAAATTGCACAAAGAAATAAAAAACATTTGCTATGTAAGTCATACCTCCTCTGCAAATGAACGTGATCTGCAGTCTGACTCAGGCACACACTGTACAAACAAAGTCGGTCTCACACTGTGCATAGTGGTTTAGTACACATTCAGAAATCCTCTCAAATGCTAATACTTTACTCCTTGTAATACCATTTCCCATGCTCAATTAGCACTCTGCTGTAGTACCCACTGGTGGCTGCCAATTAATTTAATTTTTTTTTTTTTTTTAGTTCTTGCCTCATGGGGCCCCCCTGGCCCATTGGGCACCTGACAGGAGTCACCCCCTGATGGCGGCCCTGGTCACAGGAAAAGATATAATAAAATATTTACAAAAATGTGAGGGGTGTACTCACTTTTCTGAGATACTGTAAAACACAATACACACTTAAGACTATTAAAGGTATATTCTAGTGTAACGATACATAATAAATAGGTGACTAATTACTTAAGTGTATATGTTAATTATGTGCACCCAATGTGTAAAAAAACTAACAGCTAGATTACGAGTTGTGCATTATCAGTGAAAAAGCATTATTATGGCTCTTTTTCACTACTGTTGGTATTACAGGTGTTGGAGGTATAGCTGTACTGCACACCTTTTTGACCGTCAGGCAACGTAAGTACCGCACTTTTTAAAAAGTCCTTTTTCAATGGGACTTCCACAGCGCTGGTATTACGAGTTTGCCTGGCAGGCCAAAAAGTGAGCGGTAGAGGCTACAACTACAAGATCTGTACCGCCACCTGAAAGTCAGTAGTTATGATTTTTACGTTACAAAGCTGTACCATAAAACTCATAACTTAAGTGTTAAAAAGTACACTAACACCCATAAACTACCTATTAACTCCTAAACCGAGGCCCTCCCGCATCACAACCACTAAAATAAAATTATTAATACCTAATCTGCTGCTCCGGACATCACTGCCACTATAATAAACATTAACTCCTAAACCGCCGCACTCCCGCATCAAAAACACTAATGAAATATTATTAACCCCTAATCTGCTGCCCCCAATGTCGTCGCCACCTACATACACTTAACCCCTAATATGCTGTCCCTAACATCGCCGCAACCTACATTACTGTTATTAACCCCTAATCTACTATCCCCAAAATCGCCGCCACCTAACTACACTTATTAACCCCTAATCTGCTGCCCCAATGTCGTCTCCACTATACTTAAGTTATTAACCCCTAACCCTAAGTCTATCCCTAACGTAACCCTAACCCCCACTAACTTTAACATAATTAAAATAATTAAAAAAAAAATTACAATACCTTAATAATTCCTATTTAAAACTAAATAAATACTTACCTGTAAAATAAAACCTATGGCATAGATTTGGAGTTTGGCGGTAGCCGTGAAAACCAGCGTTAGAGGCTCCTGCAGGTATTTGGAGTCAGTCAAAAAAGGGTCTAACGCTCACTTTTCAGCCGCGACTTTTCCATACCGCAGATCCCCTTACGTCATTTGCATATCCTATCTTTTCAATGGGATCTTTCTAACTCCGGTATTTAGAGTCGTGGCTGAAGTGAGCGTTAGAAATCTAACGACAAAACTCCAGCCGCAGAGAAAAGTCAGTAGTTAAGAGCTTTCTGGGCTAACGCCGGTTCATAAAGCTCTTAACTACACTAACACCCATAAACTATGTACCCCCAAACCGAGGACCCCCACATCGCCGCCACTCGATTAAATTTCTTTAACCCCTAATCTGTCGACCGCCACCTACGTTATACTTATGTACCCCTAATCTGCTGCCCCTAACACCGCCGACCCCTATATTATATTTATTAACCCCTAACCTGCCCCCCACAACGTCGCCGCCAGCTACCTACAATAATTAACCCCTAATCTGCCGTCCGCACGCTGCCGCCACCTACATTATAGCTATGTACCCCTAATCTGCTGCCCCTAACACCGCCGACCCCTATATTATATTTATTAACCCCTAATCTGCCCCCCTCAACGTCCCCTCCACCTGCCTACACTTATTAACCCCTAATCTGCCGAGCGGACCGCACCGCTACTATAATAAAGTTATTAACCCCTAATCCGCCTCACTAACCCTATAATAAATAGTATTAACCCCTAATCTGCCCTCCCTAACATCGCCGACATCTAACTCCAAACATTAACCCCTAATCTGCCGACTGGAGATCACCGCTATTCTAATAAAGGTATTAACCCCTAAAGCTAAGTCTAACCCTAACACTAACACCCCCCTAAATTAAATATAATTTAAATCTAACGAAATTAATTAACTCTTATTAAATAAATTATTCCTATTTAAAGCTAAATACTTACCTGTAAAATAAATCCTAATATAGCTACAATATAAATTATAATTATATTATAGCTATTTTAGGATTTATATTTATTTTACAGGTAACTTTGTATTTATTTTAACCAGGTACAATAGCTATTAAATAGTTAAGAACTATTTAATAGCTAAAATAGTTAAAATAATTACAAAATTACCTGTAAAATAAATCCTAACCTAAGTTACAATTAAACCTAACGCTACACTATCAATAAATTAATTAAATACAATACCTACAATTACCTACAATTAAACCTAACACTACACTATCAATACATTAATTAAATACAATATCTACAAAGAAATACAATGAAATAAACTAACTAAAGTACAAAAAATAAAAAAGAACTAAGTTACAAAAAATAATTTTTTTTTTACAAACATCAGACAAATATTACAACAATTTTAAACTAATTACACCTACTCTAAGCCCCCTAATAAAATAACAAAGACCCCCAAAATAAAAAAAATGCCCTACCCTATTCTAAATTACTAAAGTTGAAAGCTCTTTTACCTTGCGAGCCCTGAACAGGGCCCTTTGCGGGGCATGCCCCAAGAAATTCAGCTCTTTTGCCTGTAAAAAAACCCACTTACAATACCCCCCCCCCAACATTACAACCCACCATCCACATACCCCTAATCTAACCCAAACCCCACTTAAATAAACCTAACACTAAGCCCCTGAAGATCTTCCTACCTTGTCTTCACCATACCAGGTTCACCGATGGATCCAGAAGAGCTCCTCCGATGTCCTAATCCAAGCCCAAGCAGGGGGCTGAAGAGGTCCATGATCCGGCTGAAGTCATCATCCAAGCGGGAGCTGAAGAGGTCCATGATCCGGCTGAAGTCTTCTATCAACGGCATCTTCAATCTTCTTTCTTCCGGATCCATCTTGAAGACCTCCGATGCGGAACATCCTGCTGGCCCGACGGACTACCGACGAATGAAGGCTCCTTTAAGGGACGTCATCCAAGATGGCGTCCCTCGAATTCCGATTGGCTGATAGAATTTTCCTACCTTGATTCCGATTGGCTGATAGAATCCTATCAGCCAATCGGAATTCGAGGGACGCCATCTTGGATGACGTCCCTTAAAGGAGCCTTCATTCGTCGGTAGTCCGTCGGGCCAGCAGGATGTTCCCCGTCGGAGGTCTTCAAGATGGATCCGGAAGAAAGAAGATTGAAGATGCCGTTGATAGAAGACTTCAGCCGGATCATGGACCTCTTCAGCTCCCGCTTGGATGATGACTTCAGCCGGATCATGGACCTCTTCAGCCCCCTGCTTGGGCTTGGATCAGGACATCGGAGGAGCTCTTCTGGATCCATTGGTGAACCTGGTATGGTGAAGACAAGGTAGGAAGATCTTTAGGGGCTTAGTGTTAGGTTTATTTAAGGGGGGTTTGGGTTAGATTAGGGGTATGTGGGTGGTGGGTTGTAATGTTGGGGGGGTATTGTGTTTTTTTTTACAGGCAAAAGAGCTGAACTTCTTGGGGCATGCCCCGCAAAGGGCCCTGTTCAGGGCTGGTAAGGTAAAAGAGCTTTGAACTTTAGTAATTTAGAATAGGGTAGGGCATTTTTTTATTTTGGGGGTCTTTGTTATTTTATTAGGGGGCTTAGAGTAGGTGTAATTAGTTTAAAATTGTTGTAATATTTTTCTGATGTTTGTAAATATTTTTTTATTTTTTGTAACTTAGTTCTTTTTTATTTTTTGTACTTTAGTTAGTTTATTTCATTGTATTTATTAGTAGATATTGTATTTAATTAATGTATTGATAGTGTAGTGTTAGGTTTAATTGTAGGTAATTGTAGGTATTTTATTTAATTAATTTATTGATAGTGTAGTGTAAGGTTTAATTGTAACTTAGGTTAGGATTTATTTTACAGGTAATTTTGTAATTATTTTAACTATTTTAGCTATTAAATAGTTCTTAAAGGGACACTGTACCCAAAAAATTTCTTTCGTGATTCAGATTGAGCATGAAATTTTAACCAACTTTCTAATTTACTCCTATTATCAAATTTTCTTCATTCTCTTGGTATCTCTATTTGAAATGCAAGAATGTAAAGTTTAGATGCCGGCCCATTTTTGGTGAACAACCTGGGTTGTCCTTGCTGATTGGTGGATAAATCCATCCACCAATAAAAAAGTGCAGTCCAGAGTACTGAAACCAAAAAAAGCTTAGATGCCTTCTTTTTCAAATAATGATAGCAAGAGAACGAAGAAAAATTGATAATAGGAGTAAATTAGAAAGTTGCTTAAAATTACATGCTCTTTCTGAATTACAAAAGAAAAAAATTGGGTACAGTGTCCCTTTAACTATTTAATAACTATTGTACCTGGTTAAAATAAATACAAAGTTACCTGTAAAATAAATATAAATCCTAAAATAGCTATAATATAATTATAATTTATAATGTAGCTATATTAGGATTTATTTTACAGGTATTTAGCTTTAAATAGGAATAATTAATTTAATAAGAGTTAATTAATTTCGTTAGATTTAAATTATATTTAACTTAGGGGGGTGTTAGGGTTAGACTTAGCTTTAGGGGTTAATACATTTATTAGAATAGCGGTGAGCTCCAGTCGGCAGATTAGTGGTTAATGTTTGAAGTTAGGTGTCGGCAATGTTAGGGTGGGCAGGTTAGGGGTTAATACTATTTATTATAGGGTTAGTGAGGCGGATTAGGGGTTAATAACTATTATAATAGCGGTGCGGTCCGGTCGGCAGATTAGGGGTTAATAAGTGTAGGCAGGTGGAGGCGACGTTGTGGGGGGCAGATTAGGGGTTAATAAATATAATATAGGGGTCGGCTGTGTTAGGGGCAGCATATTAGGGGTACATAGGTATAATGTAAGTAGCGGCGGTTTACGGAGCGGCAGATTAGGGATTAATAATAATATGCAGGGGTCAGCGAAAGCGGGGGCGGCAGATTAGGGGTTAATAAGTATAAGGTTAGGGGTGTTTAGACTCGGGGTACATGTTAGGGTGTTAGGTGCAGACGTAGGAAGTGTTTCCCCATAGCAAACAATGGGGCTGCGTTAGGAGCTGAACGCGGCTTTTTTGCAGGTGTTAGGTTTTTTTTTCAGCTCAAACAGCCCCATTGTTTCCTATGGGGGAATCTTGCACAAGCACGTTTTTGAGGCTGGCCGCGTCCGTCAACTCTGGTATCGAGAGTTACAGTTGCGCTAAATATGCTCTACGCTCCTTTTTTGGAGCCTAACGCAGCCATTCTGTGGACTCTCAATACCAGAGTTATTTTAAAGGTGCGGCCAGAAAAAAGCCAGCGTTAGCTACGCGGGTCGTTACCGACAAAACTCTAAATCTAGCCGTAAGTTAGCTACAATATAACTAATAGTTATATTATAAAATAAACGGAGAAAAGAAGATACCTTATACCAGCACTCTTAGTCAAATAATTTGTTTACCGAGATAATTGCGCATATACACAAAAAACCCTCTTACTGTGCACAGTATACATAGCTATAGATACATAGTAAATAGGTTAGATATGTCAATATTCCACCAAATATACATCAAAATAATCCCCTAAGGATACAAAGAAGGAGGTAGCAAACTAAACATAACACAGGTAACTGCAATAAGCATTCAATAAACATGTGCCAAGATATGACAACCATTACTTATCATAGTGTTCAGACGTAGGCAGTCCTGTGAGTCAAACTACATATCATCCGGCAAGGAAAAGGAAATTATTTGTAATCCAAACAGTGGCCGATGCCTTAAAGATCTGGTCGCTACAACCGCAACCCTTGTAAGCATTATTGCTAACTTGCGAGGAATTGGTGGAGGTGATCCTGGAAGGAGCTCAACCTCTACGCGGCCAAACACCAGGCGTTCCCAGTGCTGGTACACTACGGAGGGATACTGTGTCTGCGTCCCAACACACCTCCTTCTACACACTCACACCGCCAAATAATTCCTTAGGCTCAGAAACACAGAGCTATCCTCCTACGTTGGCGCTCACACCACCACAATATCCTTTAATTCTGCACACCGAGCTGTCCTCCTGCGTTAGATGTAAGATTGCATGCCTCCTAAAAATCAGATTCAAACTGAGTTCACCGACGTACGTTTCACCTGCTGATTGGCTTCTTCCGGGCTTGTATATTGCTTGATCATATTGTTGCCCTTTTTAAAGGCAGTGCAAATGTGCAACCGCCTCCGGATTTAGAGCCAGTGAATATAGGTTCCCCTCAATTATAGTGATCTGTTATGCATAATATATTATAATAGTTATATTATAGCTAGTTTATGTTTTATTTTTATTTCAGTTAAGTTTGTATTTATTTTAAACTAGGTAGATTAGTTATTAAATAGTTATTAACTATTTACTAACTACCTAGTTAAAATAAATACACATTTACCTGTAAAACCTAACCTGTCTTACAGTAAAACCTACATTACACTAAAATTAAATAAATTACATTAATCAAATACAATTAACTAAATTACAAAAAAAAAAACTAAATTACACAAAATAAAGAAATGATCAAATATTTAAACTAATTACTCCTAATCTAATAGAAGGGCCTTTTGTGGGGCATTGACCCAAAGAAATCAGCTTTTTTTCCTGGCAAATAAAAATACAAACATCCCCCCAACAGTAAAACCCACCACCATCACAACCAACCCCCCCCCAAATAAAATTCTATCTAAAAAACCTAAGCTACCCATTGCCTTGAAAAAGGCATTCAGCTTTTTTACATTGCCCAAACCCTAAGCTAAAAATAAAACCCACCCAATAAACCCTTAATAAAACCTAACACTAACCCCGAAGATCCACTTATAGTTTTGAAGACCAGACATCAATCCTCATCCAGCCGGCGAAGTCCTCATCCACGCGGCAAGAAGTCCTCAATGAAGCCGGGAGAAGTCTTCATCCAAGCGGCAAGAAGTCCTCAACGAAGCCGGGAGAAGTCTTCATCCAAGCGGCAAGAAGTCATCATCCAGGTGGGCATAAGTCTTCATCCAGACAGCATCTTCTATCTTCATCCTTCCGGCCGCGGAGCGGGTCCATCTTCAAGACATCCGGCGCAGAGCATCCTCTTCATACGGTCCCAGCCATACACTGAAGGTTCCCTTTAAGGGACGTCATACAAGATGGCATCCCTTGAGTTCCGATTGGCTGATAGAATTCTATCAGCCAATAGGAATTAAAGGGAAAAAATCCTATTGGCTGATGTAATCAGCCAATAGGATTGAGCTTTAATCCTATTGGCTGATCCAATAAGCCAATAGGATTGAGCTTGCATTCTATTAGCTGATTGGAACAGCCAATAGAATGCAAGCTCAATCCCATTGGCTGATTGGAAGAAGAAAATATCAATGGAATGCATTGGTTCAAACAAAGAACCTTATATGCAAAGAAAAGTAGACAGATAACAGTGAGAAATATGAATCACAATTGGCCTAATTATATTGAACACCTGGACTAAAGTCTGCTCCTAAGGAAGTTTAGCCAACTTCCCATGAAAAAGAAAAGATAAAGCAGATATTTGATATTTTAGAAATTATGATTGCATCAGCTAATATGATTTTTTACCCTTTAATTCCTATTGGCTGATAGAATTCTATCAGCCAATCGGAATTCAAGGGACGCCATCTTGGATGACGTCCCTTATAGGGAACCTTTAACGTACGGCTGGGACCATATGAAGAGGATGCTCTGCGCTGGAAGTCTTGAAGATGGACCCGCTCCGCGCCAGAAGGATGAAGATAGAAGATGCCGTCTGGATGAAGACTTCTGCCCGCCTGGATGATGACTTCTTGCCGCTTGGATGAAGACTTCTCCTGGCTTCGTTGAGGACTTCTTGCCGCATGGATGAGGGCTTTGCCGGCTGGATGAGGATCGATGTCCGGTCTTCCAAAACTGTAAGTGGATCTTCGGGGGGTTAGTGTTAGGTTTTTATAAGGGTTTATTGGGTGGGTTTTATTTTTAGCTTAGGGTTTGGGCAATGTAAAAGAGCTGAATGCCCTTTACAGGGCAATGGGTAGCTTAGGTTTTTTAGATAGAATTTTATTTGGGGGGTTGGTTTTACTGTTGGGGGGATGTTTGTATTTTTATTTGCCAGGTAAAAGAGCTGATTTCTTTGGGGCAATGACCCGCAAAAGGCTCTTTTAAGGGCTATTGGCAGTTTAGTTGTCAGGGTTTTTTCCCTGTTTGCCATGTGCTGCTGGCAGCCATTTTACTCACCTCTCTTCCTGATGTTGGTGCATTGTGGGGGATGCTACTCATTTCCTACACTTCCTTTTATGGCCAGACTGGTGTGCATCATCCATGTGAGACAGGATGCAGTCTCAGAATTGTGATGTCATCCCTTATTATTTAAAGGGCCTCTGTTCAGTATGCTTTGCCTTGTCTCAGACCTGTTTGTGAGAGTTCCTGTGTATTACCTGGCTGCCTGACGTCCTTCCTGGTTCCTGATCCCTGGCTTGTTCCTGACTCTGCTGTTTTCCTTGTTCCTGATTCCGGCTCGTCTGACGATTCGCTTTGGCTCCTGACTCGGCTCGTCTAACTACCAGCTCTGGTTTTGACTCCTGGCTTGTTATTTGACTTATGGACTTTTTATTATTTTTTTGCTATTAATAAAGGTGTGATTATTTTTGCACTTCTCCTTTCAGTCTGGCTCCTGGCACCCTTACATTATATTAGGCTAGGGGTTTTATTATTTTGGGGGCCTTTTTTATTTTGATAAGGCTATTAGATTAGTAGTAATTAGTTTAAATATTTGATGATAATTTTTTTTTATTTTGTGTAATTTAGTGTTTATTTTTTTTTTGTAATTTAGTTAATTGTATTTGATTAAAGGGACAGTCTACACCAGAATTTTTATTGTTTTAAAAGATAGATAATCCCTTTATTACCCATTCCCCAGTTTTGCATAACCAACACAGTTATATTAATACACTTTTAACCTCTGTGATTACCTTGTACCTAAGCCTCTGCAAACTGCCCCCTTATTTCAGTTATTTTGACAGACTTGCAGTTTAGCCAATCAGGGCCTGCTCCCAGATAACACTGTGCTTGTGCACGTGAAGTTATCTATATGAAATACATGAACTAACACCCTCTAGTGGTGAAAAACTGTTAAAATGCATTCTGAAAAGAGGTGGCCTTCAAGGTCTAAGAAATTACCATATGAACCTCCTAGGTTAAGCTTTCAACTAAGAATACCAAGAGAACAAAGCAAAATTGGTGAAAAAAGTAAATTGGAAAACTGTTTAAAATTACATGCTCTATCTGAATCATGAAAGGTTGTTTTGGCCTAGACTGTCCCTTTAATGTAATTTAATTTTAGTGTAATGTTAGGTTTTACTGTAAAACAGGTTAGGTTTTATTTTACAGGTAAATTTGTATTTATTTTAACTAGGTAGTTAGTAAATAGTTGATAACTATTTAATAACTAATCTACCTAGTTAAAATAAATACAAACTTACCTGTGAAATAAAAATAAAAAACATAAGCTAGCTACAATATAACTATTAGTTATATTGTAGCTATCTTAGGTTTTATTTTACAGGTAAGTATTTAGTTTTAAATAGGAATTATTTAGGTATTAATTGTAAAAAAGAATTGGGAATTATTTTAATTATGTTAAAGTTAGTGGGTGTTAGGGTTACGTTAGGGTTAGGTGTTAATAACTTTAGTATAGTGGTGGTGACATTGGGGCAGCAGATTAGGGGTTAATAAGTGCAGTTAGGTGGCGGCGACTTTGGGGGCAGCAGATTAGGGGTTAATAACAGTAATGTAGGTTGCGGCGATGTTAGGGACAGCAGATTAGGGGTTAATAAGTGTATGTAGGTGGCAAAGACATTGGGGCAGCAGATTAGGGGTTAATAATATTTATGTAGGTTGCTGTGACACTGGGGGCGGCAGATTAGGGGTTAATAAGTATGTAGTTGTCAGTGATGTCGGGGACGGCAGATTAGGGGTGTTTAGACTCTGGGTTTATGTTAGGGTGTTAGGTTTAAACATAAAAAAAAAATCCCCATAGACATCAATGTGGCAGCGTTATGAAGCTTTACACTCCGTGATTGCAAGTGTTAGGCTTTTTTTTTTAGCCGGCTCTCCCCATTGTGGTCTATGGGGAAATCATGCACGAGTACGTAACAGCAGCTCAAAGCAACGGTGGTTTTTGTGTGCAGTATGGAGCTCAATGCTGCCATATCGCCCGCAAACGCCGCCTTTTTTTAAACTCGTAAAACCAATGCTATAGGGCGTGAAATACTGCCGAAAATGCTGCAGTCGTTAATTTCCCTATAGCGCTCAAAACTCGTAATCTGGCTGTAAATTTGTTAACCTGATAAATTATTTTCTTTTGGATTGATGATAGTCCAAAGTCCTCCATAACATATGGGATATATTTCCCGCCACTTGGAGGGGGTCAAGGACCCATATCAGAGCTTAAAATCCCTCCCATCTCTCTCTTGTTTAAGGTATAGCAGAGTAGAGAATAGGAAACATATAGGTAGGAAAGACAAAGCAGGGTCTGTAGAGGTGTCATTAGAACTGTCACCCAAACATTGAAATGGGCAGGGCTTGTGGACTATCACCATTCATAAAGAATAGAATTTATTATTAGGTAAGCATAAATTTTGTTTTCTTTCATAAAATGATGATAGTACACAATCCTCCATAACATATGGGATTAATACCCAAGCCAATGGTCTATGTTATGTAAAGGGTGGAACATTTTTTCTGGCAATTCTTATTTAGCCAACACTTTGCTGACAAAACATTATTATTTAAGATGTTAAAAATGCAATGCACATAGACAGCTCTTAGCAGTTTGTATATTCCAATAGTGTACGAAAACCTGCATAATGTACATTGCTGAAAATAATATTCCAAAGAGCATGAACAGTACAACAGTGTATAAAATACAGACTGACATAAAAAAAAATATCTGTTTACATCCCCTGGCAATGGTGGGAGAACAATGCTTAATTGACTTATAAATAAGTTAAATACCCAGAGTTATGTTTAAGCTTACTGATTTTGGGAACAGCCGCTAAACAAACTCACTATTTTTAATATATTATTTTTAGCTTCAGGAGTAAAAAAACAAACAGTACTTTCCCCATGAGTTACACGTACAGGGCACATTTCTTCCAGAAAGTGGACTGTTGCTGCAGATAGGTATGCAAAATATTCTCAAAAACAATTCTCAGAGATATGAGTGACCTGGCATACTGGAACATGTTTGTAAAATAAACATATATATGTAGACAGAGGGATATCAGAAAACTGACTCCGTGTTAGAGATATCAGTTTGGACAGAGGCATTTTGTTCCAGATTTTAATTATAATAAAGTATGCAGACACATTACCTGGTAAATTGCCCTCTACACTAAGTTTATACTCCCTCAGACACTATAATTATCACACAGTGTACAAACTACTACAGCCCCTATATATTATACAGCCATTGAGTGCCTCCTGGCAGCTCCAGTATGGGTACTCACGCTCTTCCTGGCACTGTAAAAAGTGTTTAAATCTGGTACTAACTGTAGTAGTAAAGAATCTAGTTGCAGAGGCTCCATATTAGGAGAGAAAAGCCTGGTAACACAGGTGACCATGTTAAAACACTTTTGGTTGTTTTTAACACCATAGTGACCACAGCCCTTTTCAATTTTCTTACCGTTTGGGACCAGGGTTATGTTTACAATAGAGGCATCACTGCAATACCTTGAAAGCTGCTTGAAACCCCAGAGAATTTGTCAGACACGTCCTTGGTCCTTAACTAATTTTTTGTAGGACATGCCTGACATGTCCTCGGTCACCAAGGGGTTAAATAAAAGAGTGCACCCAAGCATAAAACCCCCATAAAAACTATCAAATACTGTTCTCAAGCCTAACCGGAGCCTCCTTTATCAAACCGCATATTGCATTAAGCAAATGCTGGTCTTCTTAAAGGGCCATACACCTAAAATTTGAAAGTGCCCACAAAATTGTCCTTAGAGTTGCCAGAGGGCTGTAAAGTGTTCCCAATGATGATAGAACCTTTAGGAACCTGGTAGGGAGAAAAAAAATGTGTCATGAGGAGAGCAGGTTAAGTTATGGCTATGCTGTACCTCTGTGCTATATGTGCTGTGTAAAGGCACTTACCTTATGCAGCACCCCTCCACTGGCTTACCAGGCATGTCAATGCAGCAGTATCCAGTAGAGAGCCGATCCAGTGTAGGTATCAAGTAGCAAAGAGTATTGCAGAAGAAAATACCCGAGTCCCGCAGGGGTAGGCTAGGGACGAGTCCCCACCCCACCCAAAGGTAGTTATGGCTGAAGTCCCATTAGGGAACTGATGTGCACATACAAAGGTATTTTTATATGTGTTCTGCTCCTCATGACAAGACCGCACAGGCTCACTGGAGGTGAACGCTAGCCCAACACAATCGTTCCTAATATAAATATACAAAGTGCAAAGTAGGAGCGCCGTCTTCATAAGAAGAGTGGCTTAAGTGCGGCGTAGAAATGTATTATATATGCAAGTGTAACTTTATATAGAACATGCATACAGTACCTGGCAATATGTCTGACAATGTGCAATTACAGGATGCGCAAATTATATCAGTTATTTTCAATTATAAGCAAGAGCACGTGCTTGAGAAACTTATACACAAATCAACAGAAGGTGCAAAATAAAAATAAAAAATAAAAAATTGTTAAAAATTAAACAATAGAGAAATAAATCATAAATGCTCCACTGTGTGTACAGTGTGCTAGAAATAATAACATAATAAGTGGTTTTTGAAATATATGTCAAAACATTATAGCTACTTGTATAGAAAAAAGTAACATATATAAAAAGAAAAAAAAGAAGAAAAAAAAAGAAAAAAAAAGAAGAAAAAAGAAAAAAAAAAAAAAAAAAGAGTGCCTTAGGACTACTTTGTAGCAATGTGAAAAATACAAAACTGTCTATTGTAGATCATGCATGTGCTAACAAACATATAATGTTATAGGAAATATGATATAAGAGATATAATGTTGTAGGAAATAGTGGCTAATAAGAGCCGAGATGAGAATAGAAAGTCGAAAAATAATAAGGCGTGATGTCTAAAAGAGTGTAAGTCTCTTGATCTAATATTGAATAATTGAAAATATCAGTCTTGGCAGATATCTGATATACATACAACTAGTTATACAATAGTTTACTCTTAACCCTTTATTGGATAAAATGCAGAATAAGTATGATATATCTCATATTTTACTACATCAATATGCTTATATATTAGAATGTAATAGTGTACAGTAATATAACAGAGCATATAAAAATGTGATAACATATGAATGTATTATAACATGTATTAAAACATGGTAATTGCTGCAGCAAAAAAAAAAAGACACGACTCAGAGCGTAAGAAATGAAAAAATTAAAGAAATGTATTATAAAAATGCAAATGCAACAATAAAAATATAAAAAAGTCAAATGGAGAGAACAAAAAGTTTTGAACAAATCCAAATGCTGAAGACTGATCTGTAGTAGATAATCAAGGGTAATTTGGATCCGGAGACCTAAAAGGAAACCAGAAATACAACCAGAAGTCTGCTACTAGGACAAAGCTCGTAAATGGAAATGTGCTCACCGTATGTCAGGCTGGTATGTCAAATGGGGGTCTGTCTACGCATTTTGGCCTGGAGGAGCCTTTATCAAGACTATACCAGCATGTGTATCTTTGAAGTATTTAAAGGCTAGTTTAGCCTATCAGAACCAAGGGGAGGTGACAAATTGTGCCGCCCTCAGAAATATGGGTGTGTGAGGTTTTGACCAATGAGTAGTATAGAATAATGGCAGCCATTTATAATATGGTCAAGGTTATATTTTTAGTAGTTCTTTAGTGTGTTTTAAAATAATATACAGATCTAAGGTTGTGGCAGCCATCTTTAAATGAGGTCATAGTGGCCATCTATGAAATGGGCAAAGTGACATGTGTGGGCAGCTTACTGAAATACATGGCTGAGAGCAAAGTGCTGGCGGCCATTTTTAAATGAGGTCATTGCGGCAATCTTTGAAATGGGCAAAGTGGCAGTTTGGGCAGTGTACTAAAATTGAAATGTAGAGTGGAAGAGAATAATATAAAGAATATACTGTATATATATATATATATATATATATATATATATATATATATATATATATATATATATATATATATATATATATATATATATATATATAAATCCTAACATTTAGACATGTGTCCGCAATTATGTGGATCGATCTATCATTAAAAATATATATAAAAATAGATGTATAGCTAGAGAAAGATATTTCTGAAAGCGGATGTTATGCTTACAGCTGAAATATCAGATACAGAAAACATCCTATATTTAACAAAAAATATCCTATATTTAACAAAAATATATATATATATATACTACATTCATCTAGGGTGGTTTAGATATATCCATGTATTACGGGCACTTTTTAGACCTAGCCTGAAAGGTGAGACACACTTTTACAAATTATACCGAGTCTTTCATTATAAGTAGAACATAACACTACGCTATACTTATTTATTTATTTAATTCATCATTGTTTATGTATAAGCGAATTGCATAAAATAAATACATTGGAGATATGTATTTGCAGAAAGCATAAATATAATATAGAAATAATATAAAAATATGTATTTAGAATAAACATATGGATAAACATATTAACCATACTTGATTAAAGATCCAAATAAAAATAAAATTGTAAAAATATGTAGAAGAATATATATAGCTGTCTAGCCTAATGCTTGCAAGGTGTATAGGCGTATTTACTGAAGTGATAGAGCATTTGATGGTGCTTATATGAAAGGAGAGTATAATAAAAAGTGTAATGTGAACTGTTTCCCATGGGGAGGGTTCTAGTAATAGAATAAATAAAGAAAAAAAAAAAAGAAAAAAAAATGAAAAACATGAAAAAAATTAGAAGACTGCCTCTATGCTGATGGACAATTGCATATATGTGTTTTTGTAATTCTATTGAGTGTTACAGAAGATGTGCCACTTCGAAGTCTGCATTTAGACCCTTAGGGTACAGACAGTCTAGTTCGAAGATCCATTTATATTCATTTAATAGAAGAATTATCTCGAAGTCTCCTCCTCTCCAATTTTTTCGTACTTTTTGTAACCCTGTATATTTTAGAGCCTTAATATCACTGTTCTGGTTATCTTGGAAGTGTTTATATAAAGGTACTTAATCGTTATTGCCTTCTATCTTCAGGATATGTTCTCTGATTCGATCTCTTAAGGGCCTGCAGGTCTGACCCACATACTGCAGGCCACAGGAACATTCTAGTAGGTAAATAATACCTTTGTTCTTACAGCGGATCATCTGCTTTTTCTTTTTATATATGTTACTTTTTTATATACAAGTAGCTATAATGTTTTGATATTTATTTCACAAACCACTTATCTTATTATTTCTAGCACACTGTACACAATTGCACACAGTGGAGCCTTTCTGATTTATTTCTCTATTGCTTAATTATTTTTTTTTAAAAAATTGATTTTGCACCTTCTGTTGATTTCTGTATACGTTTCTCAAGCATGTGCTCTTGCTTATAATTTAATATAACAGTTATAATTGAATATAACTGATATAATTTGCGCATTCTGTAATTGCACATTGTCAGAAATATTGCCAGGTACTGTATGCATGTTCTATATAAAGTTACACTTGCATATATAATACATTTCTACGCCACACTTAAGCCACTCTTCTTATGAAGATGGCGCTCCTACTTTGCCCTTTGTAGGGTATTCATATGTCCCAGTATCATTCAGCTGCTGTGAAGTTTCTCTTCTATTTTCATTATTGTAAATGACACTCCTTATGGACTCTGGGTCTCACATAGGTCTGAGCTCCCAATTTATAATCCATAAGCAAGTAGCTGGAACAACTTCTTTTCTCAACCATCTCCTACGAAGCCAAGAACAAAAACTAGAGAGAGGTGGGAGGGATTTTAAGCACTGATATGGGTTATTGACCACCTCCTAGTGGTGGGAAATATATCCTATATATGTTATGTTAGACTGTGGAACATCATCATATTACGAAAGAAAATAGACCAACATGTAATGAAAACTATATGCAAACATGCACAATGCATCCATAAAACACTTACTATCTATTCATTGTTAATATATCATACCGGGGGGAGCTGTAGGTAAAACTGGACTATGATAATATGGATTCTAGTTTAAGAGAACAGTGCTAAAGGATGGGTAGTATCCTTCTTCCACATCAGACTAGGAAAAAAAGGCACAAGACACAAAAAGAGAGCCCCCCTCTGATGATGCAATGCTGTATTCCCATAGGAACACAAATGTTTAAGTATAAGGTTTTCATTTATCAAGATTATCTCTTCAGCCGGTATCCAGTGTTAGCCATGACAAAAGAATCATATAGCTAAAAAGACAAAGCAAAATATATGTATCTAATGATTAAGTTAAAGTATAAATAACCAATTAAGGTTATCCTACCCTTCCTGTTGTCTATTTACGCTAAATGTATCTTTCCTCCTTTAAAACACAGACACATATTGTCCTTGCTCTAAACGAGCACATAATGATGTTTCTGACTTTCAAATTATATTCGCTTCAAAATAGAATAAAGTAGTTCCGAGGTGTCACCTTCTAGCCTATTATTTTCAGTGTAAAAACATACACTATGCTTTTAAAGAAACCAGCATCTAGTAATTACGCTTAGTAACTTCTACTTTTAGCAATATAGGCCAGGTGGATCAATAGAATTTACTGTACTAGCCTCAGAAGACTAATTACACAATTCGCTTTGTCTTGACTTTAGAACACTCATTTTCTGCTGGGATACATTTAATTTAATTTTTCTTTCTCTACCTGCCTCACTGCATTTGAGTATATAACATTTTTACCTCATCACATTATTCTTCGTAACATGTACCATACCATCTCACATCTCTTTGTGGGTACTTGTATTGCAGTTTATTAGAAGTCAATGTCAAACTTACTGTTGGCCAGATTACCCTATCGTTGGAGTGAGAAGCATTAACACATTATTTATGCTTGAAATCCGTATTACAAGTGGTGCGTTGTTTAAATTACCACAAATTTGTTTTGAGATAATTTGCAGTAATTTATGCTCCCCATATATTCAACGGGCAGCGTTGAGCGGTAATGTCTGCTCGTATTAGAAGTTGAAAGTAAATGCGTTTGAAAAAACATAAATCCCTGTATTTTATTTTAAATTTTTTTGCATGCAGGTTGACTGTATATTTTATGTTAGAATCTGTACTTATTTGTAATATTTTAGATATTATTTGTAACAATGTACAGCAAAAAAAAACCCACAAAAAAACTAGTGTTTGGTAATTAAAAAATAGCACATTTTTCAAAATATATCAGTTGCACATTACTATAGCTGTGACATTTAAATCCCATTATAAAAATGCAAATAAGTTGTGTCTCCTATTTTGTTTGTATTGGTATTGCTCAGTGGGAATTGCTGACTGAGCAAGAGATGTGTTTTTTTCCCACGATCCTCTGTGTTGTTTAGTTCTAGAAAACGAGTTTGGTAGAGCTACAAATTGTTGTCATCTGCATCAGATAATGACCTCTAATGAGTTTTTTTTTTTAAAGACAAACTTTTGGATAATTATGCATGCAGCAGTGATCATTTATCCCTGTATCCTAGTAACTGTATATGAAAAGACATCATAAGTAGCATCTAGCTTGTCTCTATCATACTGACAATTAAATTGCTGCAAGAGATATAGCTTTGAATGAAAAAAAAAACACACAGTATTATATATATATATATATATATATATATATATATAAAACCAAAATCACTATTTAAGTGTCCCTGTGCATGATTCAATTTAGAAACAATTTAGCAGTATATAGATAAAGAGGGGTGATCTAAAACCTCTCAGAAAAAGCGTATAAGTTGCATCTAAGTATTCTATAATTGCCCTTTTTTCATAGGGTTTTATATTGTCATGTCAACCATTGTTGCACCAACAAGAAGGGAATCTTCTTACAACTCATTAGTGACCTTCATGTGCTAAATAATAAGGTTTGCTATAAATATAGGTTTGTTAGAAATATTGTGGTACAGCTTTTGATCTTGGTGCAGAACAGTACTGTTACCTTTCTCTACAGTAAATTCTTTGGAAAATCTTTAAACTATTTGAAGTTTTTTTTTCCATGTAGCTTGTCATTTTCAATAGTGTATCATTTTCTCTCTCTAAGTAGAAAAGAAAATGCTTACAAATATAAGTTATCTGTACTTCAGCAGCAGTTATTACTATTGATAGTGTATGCTATTTTCTATAATTATAAAAAAAATGATACCCTCTTCTACTACTTTAGTAACTACAGAACTAGTGAGCGATCCTACTAGTCTGAAATTGCCTCTCTTTAACAGATTTTAAAACCAAGCACAATGATGACATTGGGCTCATCACTGCTATTGATGCTTGCTTTGGTTGTGCGCTATTACAGGTGAATTGTTTGCATTTCTGCAGCTAAAGTGGATCACTGGGAATCACGGTGTCATAGATGATTAATACAAAAATCTGGGTAGTCTGGGCGTGTGACATAGCTATTTGAAACAAAGTCCGGGCACTCTAGGGCAGCACTGGACAATCTCAGGCAGGGTGTGGGTAGGTTTAATAGAAAACAGTATATAAATGGAGAAAAGATGGACAACAGAACAGAGCTTCGAAATGTGGATTGTCACACTGAGCTCTGCTGTTACTGTCCTATCAAGCTGATCAGAACAAGATGTCACAGAGCTTAGTATAACAGCAATACATTATTCTCCGTCTATATGTGTGCGCTCTCACTATGCATACTGATTTCATCTTCTAAAACCAATCCTTTAGCAAACCTCATGTTCAAAAGTTTAAATGGACAGTTTACTCTAAACGTCTCTCCTTTAATTTGTTCCCAGTGATCCATTTTACCTGCTGGAGTGTATTCAATTATTTACAAATGGCTTCTTTACCTTTATTTCAGCATTTGAAACAGTTGGTTTTGCTTGTGGTAACCCTACCTATACTGAACGTTTCTATAGTTAAGTATAGGCTATAGAAAAGATGTAAACATAGCAAACAGAAAAAAAATACAATACAATCCCAGCAAGTGGGTGGGGGATGTATGAGATGAGAGAAAAGTAATAAAATCTTAGCTCCTAATTGTTCTCTCTAAGGGCTCAATTCAATAAAGCTCTCTGGGCTGATGAAATTCTTTAAGAATGCTCACTAATACTTCTTTTTCCCTGGGAGAATTATATAAAGCCCCATTGACTTTGAAAACAGGGTGTCTCACTAAGGGGGCGTATACTACATTTTTGTATGGAAGGAGATGCATACAATACAAAAGTGCACAATTAAACTCATAATTTCAAATTCATACAAATTAAATAATTAAACCACTCACAAAAATATACGCAGAAAAAAATATATATTGTTAAGGTGCATCAAAATTTGTAACAAAATTGTTCACCTAAATCGTATGTTATCAAAAATGTAAAATTTGTATGTTAAGTACACAGGGAAAAAAATTAGATATGCAAAGCGCAAATCGTAATTTAAGTACACTGGATGTGCAAAAAATACATAGAAATTCGTACTTCGAAGTACAAAATACAAAGCATAATTTTTTTTTTGTAAAATGGGCTGACCATGGGCGTATATGAAATTTACTCTCATAGCCCAGCATTATTCTGTAAACATTTTCTCCCTACAGAATAGATCTCAGTTGGGTTTTTTTTTTTACGCAAATTAAAAAGATGGTGAGCTTTAAACAAAATATCCAAGACACTTATTACTCTGAAAAGAAAACCTAGGCATTCCAAAATTACAGCAATTTTAAGATACAGTGCACTGAAATCAGTGTAATTTGATTTGTATTAGGCGTCATATTATGCTTAAAGGATTACTTTCTGTTATCATTTTTAAGCTAAACAACTAACATATTAAAGTTAATAAACATTAATTAAAACCTACTGACCTATATTTTCTCCAAAACGAAGTTTCATAACGTTCTAAAAGTTATATCTTTTATTCGCTGATGATGTCACATTATCCTGCCCACTATTTTCAGCACTGCGTGTTCAAAATACTTAAACCAATAACTTTGAGTTTAAAGCGCCATTTTGAAACCTAGGTATTGTAAACTGATTGGTACAGAGCAAAGGATAACCACGGAGTGGGTTTGGAAAACAATTAAATTTGCAGACAAGATTTCTGATATACGGTAGAGATATGTTAATGAAATGCTATTGATAAAAAGTGTATTTGGGGTAGTTAGTTAGTAACAGGCATAGAAAATATTTACTTACAGTGGCCCTTTAAGCATGTGCCAGGTTCTCCCTGTGTACTTCATTGTGAACTTTTACATAGCAGAGAGATCTAATTATTTCTATGGGAAACAGCTCACCACTTGCAGGGACAGTCCCTTTTTATATAAAATTACACGAGGGCTGGAAAACCACTGTAGGCTGGCAATTATTTTTAAAATCAGTCTTGGGATTTGGTATACAGACATAAATTAGATAAGTAAGCATATGTATATACAGAAAGGGATAAAATAAGGAAATCTGAGACTATCAAAATGGACTCACTATCACAGAAAGGACACTTTGTAAGCACTGGAACCAATATGGAGCTTTGTGTTTGTATTGATTATATCAGATTCATGCAACACTTTTTTTTATAACAATGTTTCGATTTGTGTTGTATTACTGAATATTTCCTTCAATAAAAAAATATATTAAAAAAATCTGATTTCCCTGCAAACTCAACCTAGATATTTAATATGCAAAAATAAACCCAAAGAAGCAATTTATCATAAAAAAAAGTCACATTCTGGGGGGCGGAGCCGACTACCAAGATGGAGAGTCGCATTTAGGAGAAGCTCCGTGTGATAGTTTGCATTGGGACCAGATAAGCATGTAATCAACCGCACTTTTTAGCCCTTAATAGCCTGATACCCCTTCATAAACAGCACCGCTGCTGCAAAGCACTTAAAAGGAGAAAGACCCTGCTCCGGAGCCACACAGACTTTGGAGTGCCACTCAGATCACACCGGAGATGGGCCTACTCATCACCCGCAACAGGAAAAGCTACAGATTTTCGGTAACCCGCTCCGGATCACAAGTAAGACTCTGTAAAAAGGCCAACTTAGCATTTTTACTTTAATTTGCGCTAAGACACCGGGTGGGGCCCGAAATAAGAATCACGCTACCTCACACGCGCCATCTTAGACTGCAGCAGCACCCAGTCAGAGCGCACACAGCGCATACATTTTTACTAAGGGGTACAGTGAAAGGGTCTTAAAAACTTAAGGACTTTGCTCATATAGTAAAAACTTGCTTGGGACATACTTGCTACTCAGACAGACACGGAAAGCAAGCAAAAAGCACACTATACGACCCAATCTACACACGTGGCTTACTGTGACACAGGTAGTTTTGCACTCTGCCTTTAGAACACCTACTTTGGAGCCGTATTCTAATCCCAATTAAAAACAAACTTTATTAAAAGTACAGACACCTGAAGTGACTCGAGACAGAGATAAACGCATATATCCTCACTGGAAATCCTGTCACTTCCACTAGGCCGCAGGCCGCAGGCCGCAAACAAGCAAACAGCCCAGATTACGTACCAAGTTGCACAGCATTACCTGTATAACAGAATGTCTTCAAAAAGGCTCACAAAAGGGGACAAAGCAGCAAAATCCACTTTAGCTGCAAGTACCAAATTGAACACATATTTTAAAGCTCTGACCACTTCACAGCACTCCGATGTGGAATTAGATGAAGAGGCAGGAGAAATGTCTACAAATGCATCCCCTAAATCAACAACATCAGAGAGAAGTGCCCCATTAACAAGGGCTTATTTAGATTCTTTACCAACCAAAGCGGACTTTAATACCCTATTACAACAAGTTGCAAAGATTGTAAAGGATGGTTTGGCAGAAGTTAGGAAAGATTTGGTAGATATGGGGGAGATAATTGAATATATGGAAGAGCAAGCAAATGACACCAACAATGTGTTAGATGGTCACTCTAGATGCCTCTCGATACAAGACATTGAAATCCAGCAATTAAAGAGCCATCTGGAGGACCTAGACAATAGGGGGAGACGGCAGAATTTAAGAATTAGAGGAGTACCTGAGAGTGTCACACAGGATCTCACCCCACAATACTTGCAAAGACTTTTCCATCACCTAACAAAAGACAATACTGCACCCCCATATCAGCTAGACAGGGCCCATAGGGCACTTAGACCCAAGCCAGGAGATGCTGACCCCCCAAGGGATTTAATCATTAAATTCCATCAATACCAAGATAAAGAACTAGTTCCGCAAGCAGCGAGGAAGGCATGTCCTCTCAACTTCGAGGGTCACACGATACAAATTTACGCAGACCTTAGTCCGATGACACTGAATAACAGAAAAGAAGCCAGGTACCTCACCGAACACCTGCGAGAGCTGGAGATACCCTATAGGTGGGGATTCCCCTTCTGCTTAAAGGTTAACAAAGGAAACAAAGTCGCCACCTATAAATCCACTGAGGACCTTGAAGAATTCTGTAAATTGATTGACATTCCACTACCCACCCCACCATCAATACACAAGAAATCCCTTCCAGGGAGCAACCTAACAGGGGAGACGCAGCTTCCTCAGAGGCCCCACTGGCAAAAGGTCAACCGGAAAAGAACAAGAAACCAGATTCCACCAATACAGAATAGATCGAAGGTGGTGGAGGACACTTGATCAACTAGGAGTGAGACTTAATAAAAAGGATAATTGACTATGAATGAGAGCTAACCCTCCATTAGTAGGACTTTAAATTGAGAGAATTAAGACCTAGTTGAGAAAAGATGTACTTGTAGCATTTTGAATTCTGAAGTCTATAATATTGTTGCCCTATAGAAGTTAGATCAATAATGAGCTAGTTCTATAAACCCCACAAGATATGCATGTACTATAAGATTCAATTACTGTTCATTTCCCAATGTGAATGTTGAGAGTATTTCAGTCTCTATCCACCCCCTATTTAGTTTAGACACTACTGTGTTTAAAGACCACAATATGTTAATTGCTGTTGATAATTCTGTTTCTGTTATGTTATCATTGATTTTTGTTATTGTTGTTCTGTTTTTAAGAAGTCAGCAAGCGATTCTTCAGAGATACTATTCCCATGTATGTGTTCCAACTGTTCATGAAGGAGCTAGAAATCTTAGACAGTCGGGAAATAGAGAGAGCAGCGGTAAGTCTCGTATTTTTCTGGGGGTAGGGGAGGCCGGCCTGCACCACACTACAATACACGTCAAAAAACTAGCTGATCAGTAAAAACCACTTAGGTCTTATAGATTATGGCTAACAAACCATTAGTGTTGCTGTCCCAAAACTGCAGAGGCCTCAATTCTCCCACAAAGAGGTCTATAGCTCTAAACCACTTTCGTAAACTTAAGGGTGACGTAGTTTTCATCCAAGAGACCCATTTTTTGGGACCTAACGCGCCCAAATTTAGGTCAACTGATTACCCTTTAGGTTTCTTTAATGCCAACCCAAGCAAGAAGATAGCGGGAGTAGGGGTCTTGTTAAATAAGAATGTCCCCTTTCAACTACTAGATAAATATGAAGACAGAGAGGGCAGACTCCTCATACTGAGAGGTTCTATATTCGAAACTCCAGTCACGCTAGCCTGTGTTTATGCTCCCAATGTGAAACAAGCAAGGTTCATTAGAAGGGTATGTGAAAAACTCCTTGAGATTAAAAGAGGAATATTAATAGTGGGTGGTGACCTGAATGTACCCCTAGAGCCGAAGATAGATAGCTCAGCTCCTAGATCAAAGGGACCCCATAATGTTAGCATAAGTGTTGCAGACAGCCTTAAATCAGTTGCTTTAGTGGATGTATGGAGACTACAGCACGCACGCTCCAGAGACTTCACCTTTTACTCATTTGCAAAGAAATCATACTCTCGAATAGACTACTTGTTGATAGAACACAGTCATCTCACTTTAGCAACCCACACAGAGATCACCCCGGCAGCTTGGTCTGACCATGCGACAGTACTTTTAGAGATAGACTGGCCCACAAAACCCCAGAGACACTCATTTTGGAGAATAGATGACTCACAACTTCACGACCCTGATATAGTACAAGACATTAGGGAGAAACTGGAAGAATATTTCGCTCATAATTCCGACTCAGTAGATACGAAAAGTGTCCTATGGGAAGCTCATAAAGCTGTAATAAGAGGTAATCTTATTAGTCACAGCATCAGATTAAAAAAACTCCATAACTTGACATACAAAGAACTTGCAGCAGAATTACACAGGGCGGAAACCACTCATAAACAGACCCCTGCTGACGACAAGTCCCTCACTAAGTTAACAGAGGCTAGATTAGCGCTTAACTCATACCTAACCAAAGTCGCTCATAGGAGGGCATTATTTCTGAATAAGGTATATTTCCAGGGTGGTAATAGAGCGGGAGCACTATTAGCAAAAGCTTTACGTAAGAAAAAAGCCAAATACCACATTTTTAGCATAAAAGACAGCTCTGGAAATAACATCCATAAGAGTCCAGAGATAGCGGAAGTTTTCAGGCGCTTTTATTACAACATCTACAATTTAGACAGGTGCCTACCTTCCCCTAATGAAACAGATATAGACAACTATTTAGGATCTATAGAACTCCCGAGGCTGAGCGAACAACAAAGAACAGCGCTAGAAGAGCCAATAACAATGCAAGAAATTCTTAAAGCTATTAATTCACTGCCTGCAGGAAAGAGCCCTGGGCCAGATGGCCTATCAAATAAATACTATAAAACCTTTAGTATGGTCCTAGCGCCCCACCTGCTCTCATTGTTTCAAGCTATCGATGAAAGAGAGCAATTTCCCACTCTAACCAAAGAAGCGCACATTGCAGTGATCCCGAAATCAGAAAACCTATCAGATACCCCATCTAGATTTAGACCAATATCCCTCCTAAATACGGATTTGAAAATCTATGCGAAAATCCTGGCAACTAGAATCAGCGCCTTCCTTCCAACCTTGGTACACACAGACCAGGTTGGTTTTGTCCCTGGCAGAGAAGCCAGGGACAACACCATAAGAGCCTTGCAGTTAATGGAATACGCTAAGACACAGGGAATAAGCTCCATTTTATTAGCGTCAGACGCAGAAAAGGCGTTCGATCGCCTTAATTGGTCCTTTTTATTTGCCACCTTGAAAAAATTCGGCTTCGGAGAGTTAGTAATAAACAGAATTCAGTCAATGTATATTAAACCAACAGCAAAGATTAAAGTGAATGGTGTATTGTCTGATTCCTTTCAGATAGGGAATGGAACAAGGCAGGGATGCCCTCTGTCTCCCTTGCTATTTGTGCTGGGTATTGAGACACTTGCGGCGCGCATAAGACAGAATGAGCTAATCAAAGGGATATCCCTAGGTCCAAATAACTACAAGGTCTCGCTATATGCGGACGATGTGCTGCTATCTCTTACTTCCCCCGACACTTCCCTACCCGCGGTGACAGAGGAGTTTAGGGAATTTGGTAAACTACCATTTTTTTCAATTAACCATCAAAAGTCAGAGATATTAAACGTAAATTTGACAGAAAAGTAGTTAGAATCACTAATGAAGGACTGTCCCTATCAATTGCAGTCTAAGACTATTAAATATCTAGGAATAAACCTAACGCCAAGAAATAAGCTTCTGTTTAATTCTAACTTTGGGTCACTCTATAATAACACACAGAAAGACTTAAAGGACTGGGGGACAAAGCCCCTCTCTTGGTGGGGGAGGATTCAAACATTGAAAATGACAGCTCTCCCCAGAATTTTGTATATTATGCAAGCGCTCCCAATACACCTTCCGCCCAGCTTTCTCAAAAAACTACAGGCTATGCTGAATAACATAATTTATGTAAGAACTTACCTGATAAATTCATTTCTTTCATATTAGCAAGAGTCCATGAGCTAGTGACGTATGGGATAATGATTACCCAAGATGTGGATCTTTCCACGCAAGAGTCACTAGAGAGGGAGGGATAAAATAAAGACAGCCAATTCCTGCTGAAAATAATCCACACCCAAAATAAAGTTAATAAAAAACATAAGCAGAAGATTCAAACTGAAACCGCTGCCTGAAGTACTTTTCTACCAAAAACTGCTTCAGAAGAAGAAAATACATCAAAATGGTAGAATTTAGTAAAAGTATGCAAAGAGGACCAAGTTGCTGCTTTGCAAATCTGATCAATCGAAGCTTCATTCCTAAACGCCCAGGAAGTAGAAACTGACCTAGTAGAATGAGCTGTAATCCTTTGAGGCAGAGTTTTACCCGACTCAACATAGGCAAGATGAATTAAAGATTTCAACCAAGATGCCAAAGAAATGGCAGAAGCTTTCTGGCCTTTTCTAGAACCAGAAAAGATAACAAATAAACTAGAAGTCTTTCGGAAAGACTTAGTAGCTTCAACATAATATTTCAAAGCTCTAACAACATCCAAAGAATGCAATGATTTCTCCTTAGAATTCTTAGGATTAGGACATAATGAAGGAACCACAATTTCTCTACTAATGTTGTTAGAATTCACAACTTTAGGTAAAAATTCAAAAGAAGTTCGCAACACTGCCTTATCCTGATGAAAAATCAGAAAAGGAGACTCACAAGAAAGAGCAGATAATTCAGAAACTCTTTTGGCAGAAGAGATTGCCAAAAGAAACAAAACTTTCCAAGAAAGTAATTTAATGTCCAATGAATGCATAGGTTCAAACGGAGGAGCTTGAAGAGCCCCCAGAACCAAATTCAAACTCCAAGGAGGAGAAATTGACTTAATGACAGGTTTTATACGAACCAAAGCTTGTACAAAACAATGAATATCAGGAAGATTAGCAATCTTTCTGTGAAAAAGAACAGAAAGAGCAGAGATTTGTCCTTTCAAAGAACTTGCGGATAAACCTTTATCTAAACCATACTGAAGAAACTGTAAAATTCTCGGAATTCTAAAAGAATGCCAAGAAAAATGATGAGAAAGACACCAAGAAATATAAGTCTTCCAGACTCTATAATATATCTCTCTGGATACAGATTTACGAGCCTGTAACATAGTATTAATAACAGAGTCAGAGAAACCTCTTTGACCAAGAATCAAGCGTTCAATCTCCATACCTTTAAATTTAAGGATTTGAGATCCTGATGGAAAAAAGGACCTTGCGACAGAAGGTCTGGTCGTAGTGGAAGAGTCCACGGATGGCAAGAGGCCATCCGGACAAGATCCGCATACCAAAACCTGTGAGGCCATGCTGGAGCTACCAGCAGAACAAACGAGCATTCCTTCAGAATCTTGGAGATTACTCTTGGAAGAAGAACTAGAGGCGGAAAGATATAAGCAGGATGATACTTCCAAGGAAGTGATAATGCATCCACTGCTTCCGCCTGAGGATCCCGGGATCTGGACAGATACCTGGGAAGTTTCTTGTTTAGATGAGACGCCATCAGATCTATTTCTGGAAGCTCCCACATTTGAACAATCTGAAGAAATACCTCTGGGTGAAGAGACCATTTGCCCGGAATGCAACGTTTGGCGACTGAGATAATCCGCTTCCCAATTGTCTATACCTGGGATATGAACCGCAGAGATTAGACAGGAGCTGGATTCCGCCCAAACCAGAATTCGAGATACTTCTTTCATAGCCAGAGGACTGTGAGTCCCTCCTTGATGATTGATGTATGCCACAGTAGTGACATTGTCTGTCTGAAAACAAATGAACGATTCTCTCTTCAGAAGAGGCCAAGACTGAAGAGCTCTGAAAATTGCACGGAGTTCCAAAATATTGATCGGTAATCTCACCTCCTGAGATTCCCAAACTCCTTGTGCCGTCAGAGATCCCCACACAGCTCCCCAACCTGTGAGACTTGCATCTGTTGAAATTACAGTCCAGGTCGGAAGCACAAAAGAAGCCCCCTGAATTAAACGATGGTGATCTGTCCACCACGTTAGAGAGTGTCGTACAATCGGTTTTAAAGATATTAATTGCGATATCTTTGTGTAATCCTTGCACCATTGATTCAGCATGCAGAGCTGAAGAGGTCGCATGTGAAAAAGAGCAAAGGGGATCGCGTCCGATGCAGCAGTCATAAGACCTAGAATTTCCATGCATAAGGCTACCGAAGGGTATGATTGTGACTGAAGGTTTCGACAAGCTGAAATCAATTTTAGACGTCTCTTGTCTGTTAAAGACAGAGTCATGGACACTGAATCTATCTGGAAACCCAGAAAGGTTACCCTTGTCTGAGGAATCAATGAACTTTTTGGTGAATTGATCCTCCAACCATGATCTTGAAGAAACAACACAAGTCGATTCGTATGAGATTCTGCTAAATGTAAAGACTGAGCAAGTACCAAGATATCGTCCAAATAAGGAAATACCACAATACCCTGTTCTCTGATTACAGACAGAAGGGCACCGAGAACCTTTGAAAAAAATTCTTGGAGCTGTAGCTAGGCCAAACGGCAGAGCCACAAACTGGTAATGCTTGTCCAGAAAAGAGAATCTCAGGAACTGATAATGATCTGGATGAATTGGAATATGCAGATATGCATCCTGTAAATCTATTGTGGACATAAAATGCCCTTGCTGAACAAAAGGCAAGATAGTCCTTACAGTTACTATTTTGAACGTTGGTATCCTTACATAACGATTCAATATTTTTAGATCCAGAACTGGTCTGAAGGAATTCTCCTTCTTTGGTACAATGAAGAGATTTGAATAAAACCCCATCCCCTGTTCCAGAACTGGAACTGGCATAATTACTCCAGCCAACTCTAGATCTGAAACACAATTCAGAAATGCTTGAGCTTTCACTGGATTTACTGGGACACGGGAAAGAAAAAATCTCTTTGCAGGAGGTCTCATCTTGAAACCAATTCTGTACCCTTCTGAAACAATGTTCTGAATCCAAAGATTGTGAACAGATTTGACCCAAATTTCTTTGAAAAAACGTAACCTGCCCCCTACCAGCTGAGCTGGAATGAGGGCCGCACCTTCATGTGGACTTAGAAGCAGGCTTTGCCTTTCTAGAAGGCTTGGATTTATTCCAGACTGGAGATGGTTTCCAAACTGAAACTGCTCCTGAGGATGAAGGATCAGGCTTTTGTTCTTTGTTGAAACGAAAGGAACGAAAACGATTATTAGCCCTGTTTTTACCCTTAGATTTTTTATCCTGTGATAAAAAAGTTCCTTTCCCACCAGTAACAGTTGAGATAATGGAATCCAACTGAGAACCAAATAATTTGTTACCCTGGAAAGAAAACATAATTTATGTAAGAACTTACCTGATAAATTCATTTCTTTCATATTAACAAGAGTCCATGAGCTAGTGACGTATGGGAATATACATTCCTACCAGGAGGGGCAAAGTTTCCCAAACCTTAAAATGCCTATAAATACACCCCTCACCACACCCACAAATCAGTTTAACGAATAGCCAAGAAGTGGGGTGATAAGAAAAAGTGCGAAGCATATAAAATAAGGAATTGGAATAATTGTGCTTTATACAAAAAAATCATAACCACCACAAAAAAGGGTGGGCCTCATGGACTCTTGTTAATATGAAAGAAATGAATTTATCAGGTAAGTTCTTACATAAATTATGTTTTCTTTCATGTAATTAACAAGAGTCCATGAGCTAGTGACGTATGGGATAATGACTACCCAAGATGTGGATCTTTCCACACAAGAGTCACTAGAGAGGGAGGGATAAAATAAAGACAGCCAATTCCTGCTGAAAATAATCCACACCCAAAATAAAGTTTAACAAAAAACATAAGCAGAAGATTCAAACTGAAACCGCTGCCTGAAGAACTTTTCTACCAAAAACTGCTTCAGAAGAAGAAAATACATCAAAATGGTAGAATTTAGTAAAAGTATGCAAAGAGGACCAAGTTGCTGCTTTGCAGATCTGGTCAACCGAAGCTTCATTCCTAAACGCCCAGGAAGTAGATACTGACCTAGTAGAATGAGCTGTAATTCTTTGAGGCGGAGTTTTACCCGACTCAACATAGGCAAGATGAATTAAAGATTTCAACCAAGATGCCAAAGAAATGGCAGAAGCTTTCTGGCCTTTCCTAGAACCGGAAAAGATAACAAATAGACTAGAAGTCTTACGGAAAGATTTCGTAGCTTCAACATAATATTTCAAAGCTCTAACAACATCCAAAGAATGCAATGATTTCTCCTTAGAATTCTTAGGATTAGGACATAATGAAGGAACCACAATTTCTCTACTAATGTTGTTGGAATTCACAACTTTAGGTAAAAATTCAAAAGAAGTTCGCAACACCGCCTTATCCTGATGAAAAATCAGAAAAGGAGACTCACACGAAAGAGCAGATAATTCAGAAACTCTTCTAGCAGAAGAGATGGCCAAAAGGAACAAAACTTTCCAAGAAAGTAATTTAATGTCCAATGAATGCATAGGTTCAAACGGAGGAGCTTGAAGAGCTCCCAGAACCAAATTCAAACTCCAAGGAGGAGAAATTGACTTAATGACAGGTTTTATACGAACCAAAGCTTGTACAAAACAATGAATATCAGGAAGAATAGCAATCTTTCTGTGAAAAAGAACAGAAAGAGCAGAGATTTGTCCTTTCAAAGAACTTGCGGACAAACCCTTATCCAAACCATCCTGAAGAAATTGTAAAATTCTCGGTATTCTAAAAGAATGCCAAGAAAAATGATGAGAAAGACACCATGAAATATAAGTCTTCCAGACTCTATAATATATCTCTCGAGATACAGATTTACGAGCCTGTAACATAGTATTAATCACGGAGTCAGAGAAACCTCTATGACCAAGAATCAAGCGTTCAATCTCCATACCTTTAAATTTAAAGATTTCAGATCCGGATGGAAAAAAGGACCTTGTGACAGAAGGTCTGGTCTTAACGGAAGAGTCCATGGCTGGCAAGATGCCATCCGGACAAGATCCGCATACCAAAACCTGTGAGGCCATGCCGGAGCTATTAGCAGAACAAACGAGCATTCCCTCAGAATCTTGGAGATTACTCTTGGAAGAAGAACTAGAGGCGGAAAGATATAGGCAGGATGATACTTCCAAGGAAGTGATAATGCATCCACTGCCTCCGCCTGAGGATCCCGGGATCTGGACAGATACCTGGGAAGTTTCTTGTTTAGATGAGAGGCCATCAGATCTATCTCTGGGAGCCCCCACAATTGAACAATCTGAAGAAATACCTCTGGGTGAAGAGACCATTCGCCCGGATGCAACGTTTGGCGACTGAGATAATCCGCTTCCCAATTGTCTACACCTGGGATATGAACCGCAGAGATTAGACAGGAGCTGGATTCCGCCCAAACCAAAATTCGAGATACTTCTTTCATAGCCAGAGGACTGTGAGTCCCTCCTTGATGATTGATGTATGCCACAGTTGTGACATTGTCTGTCTGAAAACAAATGAACGATTCTCTCTTCAGAAGAGGCCAAAACTGAAGAGCTCTGAAAATTGCACGGAATTCCAAAATATTGATCGGTAATCTCACCTCCTGAGATTCCCAAACTCCTTGTGCCGTCAGAGATCCCCACACAGCTCCCCAACCTGTGAGACTTGCATCTGTTGAAATTACAGTCCAGGTCGGAAGAACAAAAGAAGCCCCCTGAATTAAACGATGGAAAAAAGTCAAATTTTTGAGGTAAGACAAAATATGATAATTTAAAGCATAATCCCAAATATGAAACTGACTGTCTGGAAATAAGGAAAGTTGAACATTCTGAGTCAAGGCAAATAAATGTTTGAATACATATATTTAGAACTTTATAAATAAAGTGCCCAACCATAGCTTAGAGTGTCACAGAAAATAAGACTTACTTACCCCAGGACACTCATCTACATGTTTGTAGAAAGCCAAACCAGTACTGAAACGAGAATCAGTAGAGGAAATGGTAAATATAAGAGTATATCGTCGATCTGAAAAGGGAGGTAAGAGATGAATCTCTACGACCGATAACAGAGAACCTTATGAAATAGACCCCGTAGAAGGAGATCACTGCATTCAATAGGCAATACTCTCCTCACATCCCTCTGACATTCACTGCACGCTGAGAGGAAAACCGGGCTCCAACTTGCTGCGGAGCGCATATCAACGTAGAATCTAGCACAAACTTACTTCACCACCTCCCTTGGAGGCAAAGTTTGTAAAACTGATTTGTGGGTGTGGTGAGGGGTGTATTTATAGGCATTTTAAGGTTTGGGAAACTTTGCCCCTCCTGGTAGGAATGTATATTCCCATACGTCACTAGCTCATGGACTCTTGTTAATTACATGAAAGAAATGGAAAGTAGAGTTGATTTAGAAGCCATATCAGCATTCCAAGTTTTAAGCCATAAAGCTCTTCTAGCTAAAATAGCTAGAGACATAAACCTGACATCAACTCTGATAATATCAAAAATGGCATCACAGATAAAATTATTAGCATGCTGAAGAAGAATAATAATATTATGAGAATCATGATCTGTTACTTGTTGCGCTAAAGTCTCCAACCAAAAAGTTGAAGCTGCAGCAACATCAGCCAAAGATATAGCAGGTCTAAGAAGATTACCTGAACACAGATAAGCTTTTCTTAGAAAGGATTCAATTTTCCTATCTAAAGGATCTTTAAACGAAGTACCATCTGACGTAGGAATAGTAGTACGTTTAGCAAGGGTAGAAATAGCCCCATCGACTTTAGGGATTTTGTCCCAAAATTCTAATCTGTCAGACGGCACAGGATATAATTGCTTAAAACGTTTAGAAGGAGTAAATGAATTACCCAATTAATCCCATTCTCTGGAAATTACTTCAGAAATAGCATTAGGAACAGGAAAAACTTCTGGAATAACCACAGGAGATTTAAATACCTTATCTAAACGTTTAGAATTAGTATCAAGAGGACCAGAATCCTCTATTTCTAAAGCAATTAGTACTTCTTTAAGGAAAGAACGAATAAATTCCATTTTAAATAAATATGAAGATTTATCAGCATCAATCTCTGAGACAGAATCCTCTGAACCAGAAGAGTCATCAGAATCAGAATGATGACGTTAATTTAAAAATTCATCTGTAGAGAGAGAAGTTTTAAAAGATTTTTTATGTTTACTAGAAGGAGAAATAACAGACATAGCCTTCTTGATGGATTCAGAAACAAAATCTCTTATATTATCAGGAACATTCTGCACCTTAGATGTTGAGGGAACTGCAACAGGCAATGGTACATTACTAAAGGAAATATTATCTGCTTTAACAAGTTTGTCATGACAATTAATACAAACAACAGCCGGAGGAATAGCTACCAAAAGTTTACAGCAGATACACTTAGCTTTGGTAGTTCCAGCACTAGACAGCGATTTTCCTGAAGTATCTTCTGACTCAGATGCAACGTGAGACATCTTGCAATATGTAAGAGAAAAAACAACATATAAAGCAAAATTGATCAAATTCCTTAAATGACAGTTTCAGGAATGGGAAAAATGCCAATAAACAAGCTTCTAGTAACCAGAAGCAAAGAAAAAATGAGACTGAAATAATGTGGAGACAAAAGCGACGCCCATATTTTTTGGCGCCAAATAATACACCCACATTATTTGGGGCCTAAATGCTTTTTGGCGTTAAAAATGATGCCACATCCGGAATGCCGACATCTTTGGCGCAAAAGGACGTCAAAAAATGACGCAACTTCCGGCGACACGTATGACGCCGGAAACAGAAAAGATTTTTTGCGCCAAAAAAGTCAGCGCCAAGAATGACGCAATAAAATGAAGCATTTTCAGCCCCTGCGAGCCTAACAGCCCACAGGGAAAAAAAGTCAAATTTTTAAGGTAAGAAAAAATGATTGATTCAAATGCATTATCCCAAATATGAAACTGACTGTCTGAAAATAAGGAATGTTGAACATTCTGAGTCAAGGCAAATAAATGTTTGAATACATATATTTAGAACTTTATAAATAAAGTGCCCAACCATAGCTTAGAGTGTCACAGAAAATAAGATTTACTTACCCCAGGACACTCATCTACATGTTTGTAGAAAGCCAAACCAGTACTGAAACGAAAATCAGCAGAGGTAATGGTATATAAATAAGAGTATATCATTGATCTGAAAAGGGAGGTAAGAGATGAATCTCTACGACCGATAACAGAGAATCTATGAAATAGACCCCGTAGAAGGAGATCACTGCATTCAAATAGGCAATACTCTCCTCACATCCCTCTGACATTCACTGCACGATGAGAGGAAAACCGGGCTCCAACTTGATGCGGAGCGCATATCAACGTAGAATCTAGCACAAACTTACTTCACCACCTCCATAGGAGGCAAAGTTTGTAAAACTGAATTGTGGGTGTGGTGAGGGGTGTATTTATAGGCATTTTGAGGTTTGGGAAACTTTGCCCCTCCTGGTAGGAATGTATATCCCATACGTCACTAGCTCATGGACTCTTGCTAATTACATGAAAGAAAAATATGTTTGGGGTTCGATAAAACCTCGAGTGGATAGGAACACGCTTTACAAAACTCTAGCGGCCGGGGGGGTGGGACTCCCCTGCATAGCGACATACTATAGGTCAATAGGAGTTCAGAGGGTATTAGATTGGAATAGGAATGAGGCTACAAAGGCATGGATAACGATTGATTCCCACATATTGAAAACCCCGCATGTGGGAGCCTTGTGCTGGATTCCCAAATCACATAGACCAGTAGCGACTAACACTTTCAAATTCTACACCTCAGTATTTACGATTTGGGATGAGGTCCTGAGGACTTGCCCCTCCATCTCAACATTGAGATCACCCCTGACCCCGGTGTCCCCGAATGCAGAATTTCTGGGTGGTATGGAATATAGCCTAGTAAACAAAACTCCAGACGAGATTGGATACACGATACCCATACATAAGGTTTTGAACGGACAGAGGCTTAAAGACAGGAGCTAGGGGACATCCTGCATGGGGTTTTTGCAAACTGGTTGAAATATGGACAGTTGCAACACCTTTTGGAAAATTCTAAGCATAAACCTGACTGGACGAGACCCATGACCCGTTTTGAGACCATATGTACTGCTCAAGGCCCCCTCAGGCACACATTATCACTAGCAAAATCCATGTTACAGGCAGATGGCAGGGTTACACGACCGTCATATACCACCAAATGGCAGCAAGACCTAAATATTGTCCTAGAGGACAAAGAATGGAGTAGAATTTATGCTCTGGTGGGGAGGTCATCATCATCCACTAGAATACTAGAGCTCAATTATAAGTTATTATCCAGGTGGTACCTGACACCATCACGCCTTAAAAGTATATACCCACATTCATCCGATCTCTGCTGGAGGGGATGCAGCCTCAGGGGGACTATGTCCCATATGTGGTGGTGTTGCCCCGTGGTTAGGCCATTTTGGCAAGAGATAGAACTTTTCTTAAGACAACTATTAGACGACACATTTACACTAACCCCTGTTATTGCACTGCTGAATGCCCTCCCCAGAAACATGTGCCAAATCAGACAAAAGGTGATCCAGTTTTCTCTAAACTCAGCTAGGTCTTTGATAGCTAGCAAATGGAAAACCCCTGTAAAACCTAAAGTGCAGGAGTGGATGAAACATGTTGATGACACACTACTATTAGAGGAATACAGCTATTTTAAAACACAGAGAAAGGCATTATTTTTAGACATCAAATTATACTGGGAACTAACGAAAGCAGGTTTCACACAATCACGGCTGGCCAGGCCTTCAACACCCCCAGTGCGAGACAGGAGGCTAGAAACGGGGAGCTGAGTAATCACTCCTGTAGGTGAATTGGAAATAGATTGTATAATATGAAACTAATAAGCACAAAGTTACCAAAATGCTCGCCCAGACTATATATATACCAGGAAAAGATGTATCTCAGAAAGTAACTTCTATATGTTAAGCTGACATGAATCGTGTTGTTAAGTTAAATGTTTTAAAGAACTGTTATTTTACCACTATCACTGTATTTTTGTGAAAATACCAATAAAACTCTTTGAAAGATAAAAAAAGTCACATTCTGTGCCTTTAAATTGCTCTGGTATGAGGATTCTTAGGTAAAAGGAATAAAGCAAAGAAAACTACCTGCTCGAATTATAAAAACAACAAACACTTGAGAAGCACTTCAGAAGTCTTGAGATGTCCAGCAAGAGCTACATAGAAAGAGACTAATACGGTAGTGAAGTATTTTCAGGGAAATTGATTTGATATTCTGCTATCTTAAGATATTTTTGACAACTTTTTTTATTAAATTAAAAAAAGTTTAAACCTATCTGCAATACATAAGAAGCAAACCTATTTTATAAGCAAGGGGTTCTCTACCACTTTAGAAAACAACTTGCCATACCTCATAAAATTGCCTCACATGTTCTGTTATTCACTATCTGGTAATAAGACCCCCTTATCAGTACATTTTTTCCATGTATTTTAAGAGCATTGGTGCAGCCATTCACCTATCTTACAACCTGGACTATAGATTAAAATAGGGGTGCAATTTTGCTCCACCACATTGGTTTAAATTTATACAAATCAAGTTTATTGGACATGCACAAACTTCCTATGCAAGTCTATTGGACATGCACAAACTTCCTATGCAAGTCTATTGGACATGCACAAACTTCCTATGCAAGTCTATTGGACATGCACAACCTTCTTCAAAGAATCAGATGATACTAAAGTGTCAGGCTATAAGGAAGGTGGGTTAGCATTTTAAAAGGGACACAAGTCAAAATAAAATTTTATGATTCAGATAGAGCAAGCAGGTTTAAGACACTTTCCAATTTACTTCCATTATCAAATTTTACACAGTCTTCTTATATTCACGCTTTTTGGGGAACAAGATCCTACTGAGCATGTGCACATGTTCACATGGTATAAGCATACTAGTTTGTGATTGGCTGATGTTTGTCACATGATAGAGGGGGCTGGAAAATGGGGGGGGGGGGAATAATTTGTCCAAAAAAAAAAATCTACTTATTTGAAATTCAGAGTAGGTTCTCTTGCATTTTCTTTGTAATATGCCCTTGTTAATTTAATCCTACTGCATTGAGTGGTCCTTTATGAACCTGACATGGAAAAAAAATGCAGCACTGAGCCGGGGTTCCATAGCCAGGTAACTAATACAACAAAATGTCATGCTTTTTATAAGGTATGGCTTGCTTGATTTTTTTTTTCTAACTGGTTTTAAGTAAATGGCTAATATTAAGCTAGAAATGTTTTATCAATTTATGTTTGCCCCAAATATTTATGTTAATTGTAATAAGATAAACTATTAAATCAATGTGCATAATTATCACCATCATCATTACAATTATTTAAAACATTCAGTTCAATACATAAGTTCTCCTTGTATGAACTTGTAAACCTACTCTAAGATTTTGTCACACTATGGACCCTATTAAAAACAATGGTTTTTTTTCCTGGCACCGGATTCAATGACAATATGGATTTGCAATAGATCAATTTAACCTATTTTCTGCCAATACAAAGCCAAATCCAATCCAGTTCTCTAAGTTCGGTAACTTACATCTAACAATCCACCAATATAGCAAATATGTATTCAGCAGCTTTGTGGTTGTGAACACCACAGAAAACAATAGTCTGGGGGGTCGATCCGATATAGATCGTAGTTTGCAGCGCAAGCGAGGGAACCCGCGTCGCCCGCAGTTACAGCTCGCAACTCGAGCTATCCCATATATGTCGCCGTCAGATGCTAACGTGCCGTAAGTCTGATAAACCAGCGATGTCCAGAAATCTGCGCAAGTACAAATTTCTGGCGTCGCCAGTGACTTGCGGCACGTTAGAAACTGCCGGCGCCTACAAAACCTGACTTAAGTCTAAATTACCCGCACTGTCTAACACGCCTCCCTAACATAGCCCGACAAGTCTAACACGCCTCCCTAACATAGCCCGACACGTCTAACCCTCTATCCACTATCCCCCCTCACTAGCCTAACAATAACATATGTATTAACCCCTAAACCGCCGCTCCCGGAGCCCGCCGCAACCTAATAAAATTAAACCCCTAAACCGCCGCCAGCTATACTAAATCTATAACCCCCTAAAGTGAGCCCCTAACACCGCCGCCATCTACCTTACCTACCCCCTAAAGTGAGCCCCTACCCCGCCGCTATCTATTTTAAAATTATTAACCCCTAATCTAATCCCCCTACCCCGCCGCCATCTATATTAAATTATTTAACCCCTAAAATACTAAACTATCCCTACCACTAAACCTAAGACTAACTCTACAAATAGCCCTGAAAAGGGCTTTTTGCGTGGCATTGCCCCAAAGTAACAGCTCTTTTGCCAGCCCTTAAAAAGGCTTTTTGCGGGGCATGCCCCAAAGTAACAGCTCTTTTGCCAGCCCTTAAAAGGGCTTTTGGCGGGGCTTTATCACAAAGTAAACTGCTCTTTTGCCTACAATCTACATCCCCCTACACTGCTGCCACCTATAATAAATGTATTAACCCCTAATCTAATCCCCCTACACCGCGGCCACCTATAATAAATGTATTAACCCCTAATCTAATCCCCCTACACCGCGGCCACCTATAATAAATGTATTAACCCCTAATCTAATCCCCCTACACCGCCGCCAGCTATATTAACTATATTAACCCTAATTATATTAGGGTTAATATAGTTAATATCATTATTATATTATATATATATATATATATATATATATATATATATATATATATTAAGTATAATAACCCTATCAATCTCTAACATCCTAACTAAACTCTTATTAAAATAAATCTAATATTAATATTAATTAAAATATTCCTATTTAAATCTAAATACTTACCTATAAAATAAACCCTAAGATAGCTACAATATAATTAATAATTAGATTATAGCTATGTTAGGGTTTATATTTATTTTACAGGTAAATTGTTAATTATTTTAACTAGGTATAATAGCTATTAAATAGTTATTAACTATTTAATAGCTAACTAGTTAAAATAATTACCCAATTACCTGTAAAATAAATCCTAACCTAAGTTACAAATACACCTACACTATCAATAAATTAAAGAAACTACAAATATCTATCTAAAAATACAGTTAAATAAACTAAACTAAATTACAAAAAAAAACAAACACTAAATAACAAAAAATAAAAAAAAGATTACAAGATTTTTAAGCTAATTACACCTATTCTAAGCCCCATAATAAAATAATAAAGCCCCCCAAAATAAAATAATTTCCTACCCTATTCTAAATTAAAAAAAGTTCAAAGCTCTTTTACCTTACCAGCCCTTAAAAGGGCCTTTTGTGGGGGCATGCCCCAAAGAAAACTGCTCTTTTGCCTGCAAAAAAAAAACACAATACCACCCCCCAACATTACAACCCACCACCCACATACCCCTAATCTAACCCAAACCCCCCTTAAATAAGCCTAACACTACCCCCCCTGAAGATCTCCCTACCTTGTATTCACCCAGCCGGGCCGAACTCCTCATCCGATCCAGGCGATGTGTTCCAGCAAGCGGCAGTGAAGTCTTCTTCCATCCGGGCGATGTCTTGAAGCAAGCGGCAGAGAGTCTTCTTCCATCGGCGATGTCTTCAAGCAAATCGGCATCTTCAATCTTCTTCCTTCGCTCCTCCGCCGCGGAGCATCCTTCCGGCACGACGACTTCCCGACGAATGAGGTTCCTTTAAATGACGTCATCCAAGATGGCGTCCGCCGAATTCCGATTGGCTGATAGGATTCTATCAGCCAATCGGAATTAAGGTAGAAAAATCTGATTGGCTGATTGAATCAGCCAATCAGATTCAAGTTCAATCCGATTGGCTGACTCTCTGCCGCTTGCTTCAAGACATCGCCCGATGGAAGAAGACTTCACTGCTGCTTGCTGGAACACATCGCCTGGATCGGATGAGGAGTTCGGCCCGGCTGGGTGAATACAAGGTAGGGAGATCTTCAGGGGGGTAGTGTTAGGCTTATTTAAGGGGGGTTTGGGTTAGATTAGGGGTATGTGGGTGGTGGGTTGTAATGTTGGGGGGTGGTATTGTGGTTTTTTTTGCAGGCAAAAGAGCAGTTTTCTTTGGGGCATGCCACCACAAAAGGCCCTTTTAAGGGCTGGTAAGGTAAAAGAGCTTTGAACTTTTTTTAATTTAGAATAGGGTAGGGAATTTTTTTATTTTGGGGGGCTTTATTATTTTATTAGGGGGCTTAGAATAGGTGACATTAGCTTAAAAATCTTGTAATCTTTTTTTTATTTTTTTTGTAATTTAGTGTTTGTTTTTGTAATTTAGTTTAGTTTATTTAATTGTATTTTTAGATAGATATTTGTAGTTTCTTTAATTTATTGATAGTGTAGGTGTATTTGTAACTTAGGTTAGGATTTATTTTACAGGTAATTGGGTAATTATTTTAACTAGGTAGCTATTAAATAGTTAATAACTATTTAATAGCTATTATACCTAGTTAAAATAATTAACAATTTACCTGTAAAATAAAATATAAACCCTAACATAGCTACAATATAATTAATAATTACATTATAGCTATCTTAGGGTTTATTTTATAGGTAAGTATTTAGATTTAAATAGGAATATTTTAGTTTATAATATGAATTAGATTTATTTAATAAGAATTTAGTTAGGGGTGTTAGGGTTAGATAGAGTTAATATAGTTAATATAAATACTATAGTAACCATATTAACCCTAATATAATTATGGTTAATATATATAATGTAATAACTATATTAACTATAATATACTTAGGGTTAATATAGATAATATAGCTGGCGGAGGGGTAGGTAGATTAAATTAGGGGTTAATAATTTTAATATAGATGGCGGCGGTGTAAGGGGTTCACATTAGGGGATAGATCAGTTAGATGGTGGCGGTTTTAGGGGCTCACAGTAGGGGGTTAGTTTATGTAGATGGCGACGGTTTAGGGGTTAAATACTTATTATGGATTGCGGCGGGGGATCGCGGTTGACAGGGAGATAGACATTGCGCATGCGTTAGGTGTTAGGTTTATTTTCTAGCTAGTTTAGGGAGTTACGGGGCTCCAATAGTTAGCGTAAGGCTTCTTACGGCTGCTTTTTGTGGCGAGGTGAAAATGGAGTAAGATTTCTCCATTTTCGCCACGTAAGTCCTTACGCTGCATATTGGATACCAAACTGCGCTGGTTTGGTATACCTGCCTATGGCCCAAAAAACTACGGGCGACGGCAGAAATATACGGGCGTAACTTCTAGGTTACGCCGTATATAGGATACCAAACCAGCGCAAATATTGGCGTCGCCGGCTTTTGCGGGTGACTATTTTTATCGGATTGACCCCTGGAAGTCTGTATGAAATCAGCTGCCCCAGATCAAAAAGTCACAACTTGTATATACAAAACTTTATATTTGGCACCAGTTTTCTTTCTATTAGCATAAATAACGATTGTCTGTCTTGAAGTTTGTATGAATATAGTCAGACCAGAAAAAAAAAAAAAGTCAATGTTTATAGCTTTGAGAATGTAAGTATTATTTACATTTGTAGCAACCCTACTACTACTATTACATGCCTTGCTCTACAGCAGAGGCAAGAATGTATCCATCAAAGACAGCGTATAAAAGAGTGCCGCAATTATTTTGCCCCGTTGTGGTCTGAATTTTTTTTATAGACCATGAAATATTGCAGCAGTTCAGACTGTCAAGGAAATCATTCATGATGATTTTTAATGAAATTTGGGACTATTTAGAGTGGGTCACCTTCAGAACAAGTGCTAGCTAGCTCAAATTGTTGGTGCTTTTAATGGTTACTGGGTATTTTCAACATGTGTCCATTGATGTGGTAGGTATAAGTCAACAAACATTCTCCAGGCACCAAGAAATGGTTTTTAGATGCAATGTACACTATTTTTAAGCAACGTGTTTGTCTCCCAAAAACCGCAGAGGATTGGCAATTGGTAAAATCAAATATTTTATATATTGCTGGTATCCCAAATGTGTTGTAGCCGATAGACTGTAGACATATTGCATTGAGACCACCCAAAGAGAGAGAGAAAATGTTCCACCATCAAAAGCATTTCAATTCCCTCAATGTGCAAATGATCTGTGATGCCCAACTGCCTATAATAAGTGTGTGTGCAGGTTTTCCATGATCATGTCAGTCTGGGCTTTACGCAAAGTTTGAGAACTTGCTTGAGGGATGGCTATTGGTAAGCTGTATAATTTATATTACCGTCCTATATTTACTATATACTTTATACTGCCCCCACACCATAAGTAGCTGTGTATACAAAAGTTTGCAAAAAAAAAAAAAATGTTAGAGGGAATTGTAAAGTATATTTGTAAACTCAATTTCCTTTTTATGTTTATTGGGTTTCCCACAAGTTTAAGTTTGTACTAGGAAGTATTATATTTAGTGTATAAATGAGTACAACAAACAGACCTTTCAGTACACAGACAGTTTGATAACTCCATCCGCATCTAAAATTGCTTCTAATTTATCAATAATACCATATGCAGGGATTCAGAGTGAAGCAGCTAGTGTCATACAACTGACTAACACTTACTAATAACAGACAAACTAATCGATAATGAGATTCATTGACAGCTATTTTTATGATCAATCTTAGTGATTAGTTGTTGCAGCACTAGTTAGAATAGTTAGTAATAATATTGCTTTGTGTCCAGTGCTTCTGGGAGTGGAGCATGATGGAATAAATAGGGGATGGGTAATTTTCAATGCCGGATTGGCCTACCAGGAGGTTTCACTGTGGGCTGCAGCAGCTGGGGATGGGAAGCTATAATTTAAAGGGGTGATTTATTGATGCAATTGGGTTGTAGGGTGCCTGCATAATCTCAATCTGACACTTTTAATATTACAAACTAATATAATTCAGAAAAAAAAAATATTGGGGGAAGGAGTATCCCTGTAATCCCCTATGAGAAAAATAGGGCTTGCATAGTCTACTGACTAAACGAAGAATAGGTCTGGTCTCCCTATATGAAAGAGCTGCTTTTAACTCCCAGTCCGCCCTAGTAATTTTTGACAGATTATAGCATCGCTTGTATGCTAAAGTCACATTGCTACCTACTATACAGCAGGGTTGGTAAGTACTTTAAACAAGGTCACCATAATTCTTAAAAGGGACAATAAACACCAAATACATTTCATGCAACCAGCTGTAATAACGGGTGCTGAAATTTTGGAACCAAGGTTTCACTGCAGTTATTAAACAAGAGTTTCTGCACATGTGCTAACCGTCGGCGTTGGAATGAAGTGAAAGCTAAATTTCAACATGGTGGCACCAATGACTAGAGGTGACTAATAACTTATAACGACTATACTTATAAAAATGTATTTAGTGTCCCTTTATTATTTTACTTCAGGCTCCTTCATTTTTGCCTTTTTCTACATACATTTATAAATAATATACTTTGCTGGCTGTAAACAAATTGTGTTACTGGCTTACAAGTATTTGCCTTGCTAGAAAGTTTAGTACACAACAAAGCAAAGTACCTCCGATAATGACTGATCAACCTTCATGACTGTCTATGACTACATTTAATCAGCTCTATCATCTAGCACGACTTCTGATGTTCTTTGCAATCCACTGGATTGTATTAAATTAAAGTAACATTAAACCCTTTTTTCATGATTCAGATAGAGCATACAATTTTAAACAGCTTTCCAATTCAAGTCTATTGTCTAGTTTGCTTTGTTCTTTTGGTATTCTTTGTTAAAACATACCTAGATAGGCTCAAAACCTGGGAGCTAGCTGTTCATTGGCAGCTGCACATATATACATTACTGCTCCTTAAAGGGACAGTCACGTCCCAAAAAACCTTTCATGATTCAAATAGGGCATGTAATTTTAAACACCAATTTTGCTTTGTTCTCCTGGTATTCTTAGTTGAAAGCTAAACCTAGGACTTTCATATGCTAATTTCTTAGACTTTGAAGGCCTGCATTTTGACAGTTTTTCACCACTAGAGGGAGTTAGTTCATGTGTTTCATATAGATAACATTGAATTCATGCACATGAATTTACCGAGGCTAAAATGCAAGTCTGTTAAAAGAACTGAAATAAGGGGGCAGTCTGCAGAGGCTTAGTTACAAGGTAATTACAGAGGTAAAACGTGTATTATTATAACTGTGTTGGTTATGCAAACCTGGGAAATGGGTAATTAAGGGATTATATATCTTTTAAAACAACAAAAACATAATTTATGTAAGAACTTACCTGATAAATTCATTTCTTTCATATTAGCAAGAGTCCATGAGCTATTGACGTATGGGATATACATTCCTACCAGGAGGGGCAAAGTTTCCCAAACCTCAAAATGCCTATAAATACACCCCTCACCACACCCACAAATCAGTTTAACGCATAGCCAAGAAGTGGGGTGATAAGACAAAAGTGCGAAAGCATAAAAAATAAGGAATTGGAATAATTGTGCTTTATACAAAAAAATCATAACCACCACAAAAAAGGGTGGGCCTCATGGACTCTTGCTAATATGAAAGAAATGAATTCATCAGGTAAGTTCTTACATAAATTATGTTTTCTTTCATGTAATTAGCAAGAGTCCATGAGCTAGTGACGTATGGGATAATGACTACCCAAGATGTGGATCTTCCACGCAAGAGTCACTAGAGAGGGAGGGATAAAATAAAGACAGCCAATTCCGCTGAAAATAATCCACACCCAAAATAAAGTTTAAATCTTATAATGAAAAAAACTGAAATTATAAGCAGAAGAATCAAACTGAAACAGCTGCCTGAAGTACTTTTCTACCAAAAACTGCTTCAGAAGAAGAAAACACATCAAAATGGTAGAATTTAGTAAAAGTATGCAAAGAAGACCAAGTTGCTGCTTTGCAAATCTGATCAACCGAAGCTTCATTCCTAAACGCCCAGGAAGTAGAAACTGACCTAGTAGAATGAGCTGTAATCCTTTGAGGCGGAGTTTTACCCGACTCGACATTAGCAAGATGAATTAAAGATTTCAACCAAGATGCCAAAGAAATGGCAGAGGCCTTCTGACCTTTCCTAGAACCAGAAAAGATAACAAATAGACTAGAAGTCTTTCGGAAATTCTTAGTAGCTTCAACATAATATTTAAAAGCTCGAACTACATCCAAAGAATGCAATGATCTCTCCTTAGAATTCTTAGGATTAGGACATAATGAAGGAACCACAATTTCTCTACTAATGTTGTTAGAATTCACAACCTTAGGTAAAAATTTAAAAGAAGTTAGCAACACCGCCTTATCCTGATGAAAAATCAGAAAAGGAGACTCACAAGAAAGAGCAGATAATTCAGAAACTCTTCTAGCAGAAGAGATGGCCAAAAGAAACAAAACTTTCCAAGAAAGTAATTTAATGTCCAATGAATGCATAGGTTCAAACGGAGGAGCTTGAAGAGCCCCCAGAACCAAATTCAAACTCCAAGGAGGAGAAATTGACTTAATAACAGGTTTTATACGAACCAAAGCTTGTACAAAACAATGAATATTGGGAAGATTAGCAATCTTTCTGTGAAAAAGAACAGAAAGAGCAGAGATTTGTCCTTTCAAGGAACTTGCAGACAAACCTTTATCCAAACCATCCTGAAGAAACTGTAAAATTCTCGGAATTCTAAAAGAATGCCAGGAAAAATGATGAGAAAGACACCAAGAAATGTAAGTCTTCCGAACTCTATAATATATCTTCCTAGATACAGATTTACGAGCCTGTAACATAGTATTAATTACAGAGTCAGAGAAACCTCTTTGACTAAGAATCAAGCGTTCAATCTCCATACCTTTAAATTTAAGGATTTGAGATCCGGATGGAAAAAAGGACCTTGCGACAGAAGGTCTGGTCTTAACGGAAGAGTCCACGGTTGGCAAGAGGCCATCCGGACAAGATCCGCATACCAAAACCTGTGACGCAACTTACGGCGACACGTATGGCACCGTAAACAGAAAAAAAAATTTGCTCCAAAAAAGTCCGCTCCAAAAATGACGCAATAAAATTAAGCATTTTCAGCCCCCGCGAGCCTAACAGCCCACAGGGAAAAAAAGTCAAATTTTAAGGTAAGAAAAAAATTGATTTATTCATATGCATTATCCCAAATATGAAACTGACTGTCTGAAATAAGGAACGTTGAACATCCTGAGTCAAGGCAAATAAATGTTTGAATACATATATTTAGAACTTTATATAAAAGTGCCCAACCATATCTTAGAGTGTCACAGAAAATAAGACTTACTTACCCCAGGACACTCATCTACATGTAGTAGAAAGCCAAACCAGTACTGAAACGAGAATCAGTAGAGGTAATGGTATATATAAGAGTATATCGTAGATCTGAAAAGGGAGGTAAGAGATGAATCTCTACGACCGATAACAGAGAACCTATGAAATAGACCCCGTAGAAGGAGATCATTGAATTCAAATAGGCAATACTCTCCTCACATCCCTCTGACATCCACTGCACGCTGAGAGGAAAACCGGGCTCCAACCTGCTGCGGAGCGCATATCAACGTAGAATCTAGCACAAACTTACTTCACCACCTCCATAGGAGGCAAAGTTTGTAAAACTGATTTGTGGGTGTGGTGAGGGGTGTATTTATAGGCATTTTGAAATTTGGGAAACTTTGCCCCTCCTGGTAGGAATGTATATCCCATACGTCACTAGCTCATGGACTCTTGCTAATTACATGAAAGAAAATGCTGGTGTTGACTGTCCTTTTAAATAAAGGATACCAAGAGAATAAAACAACATTGATAATAGAAGTAGATAGAAAGTTGGTTAAAATTGTTTGCTCTGTCTAAATCCTGAAAACAATATGTTGGGTTTAAAATCCCTTAAGGTATAATTTATCAGACAGTCAAACAAGGTTCTAATACATAGACATATTTTATTTATTATACATTGTATTTACCAGTGCACAGAGTAAATCTACAGCTTCCAAAATAAGTTCCTGATGGCCAATTCGTGTCACTCCCAGCTCCTCCAGTTCCTGATGAGTAATCCGTAGCAACTGGTCCCCAGCAATTTTTTCCCTCTCAAAGTTCTTTATATATTGCTGCAGGCAGTCATCCAGACCTAATGATGAAGAAACAAATATGCATTTAGGAAAAAAAACAATGTGTATTGTTTGTATAACAGTATCACACTGTCTAAAATTATGGTGCATAATCATTAATTGACTAAAAAGTACATTAATGGAAAAAATAAAAATAATAATTTGTTTAAAAAGTTTGTTAAAATGCATTATGTTTGCAAATGCATACTTGTGCAAGTTGGAAATATTTCTATATGAACTGTAATTATAAGAGGTTCTTTTTTTTTTTTCTCTCTCCATCTCTCTCTCTCTCCATCTCTCTCTCTCTCCATCTCTCTCTCTCTCTCCATCTCTCTCTCTCTCTCCATCTCTCTCTCTCTCTCCATCTCTCTCTCTCTCTCCATCTCTCTCTCTCTCTCCATCTCTCTCTCTCTCTCTCCATCTCTCTCTCTCTCTCTCTCCATCTCTCTCTCCATCTCTCTCTCCATCTCTCTCTCCATCTCTCTCTCTCTCTCTCTCCATCTCTCTCTCTCTCTCCATCTCTCTCTCTCTCTCCATCTCTCTCTCTCTCTCCATCTCTCTCTCTCTCTCCATCTCTCTCTCTCTCTCCATCTCTCTCTCTCTCTCCATCTCTCTCTCTCTCTCTCTCCATCTCTCTCTCTCTCTCCATCTCTCTCTCTCTCTCCATCTCTCTCTCTCTCTCCATCTCTCTCTCTCTCTCCATCTCTCTCTCTCTCCATCTCTCTCTCTCTCTCCATCTCTCTCTCTCTCCATCTCTCTCTCTCTCTCTCTCTCTCTCTCTCTCTCTCCATATATATATATATATATATATATATATATATATCTCTATCGAGAAAATAACTCATTGTGTAGTTCATTAACAAATCTAGACAGGGCAGAAGGCTTGTTTTTCCCACAGAAAACCTCTGAATTACATTGTTTCCAATGCAGCAAAGGATTCTGAGTAAGATATGCAAATTATGTTCACAACACACCTTTTTACTTCAAGTCTGCTTTTCAACAGATTCCCTTTACGCCAAAGCATCGCTGTTCACACAGTTTATAAGCTTAGCTAGGGTTAGTACAGTGATTCATAAGTCTGTCCTTGGATGGTTATGAATCACTGTACTAACCCTAGCTAAGCATTTTCTTAAACTTTTTATACATATATATTCTCACTGCTGCATCTTATTTCCCCTTGGATTGCTGAATGGCTGCTGGGTGCCTTCAAGTTAAAATCTCTGGACTCCCTATCACGGTGGGATGAGGATTACCCCTGATCCAGTTTTGCCTGAGAGTCTGCCGGACGACTATTTTGGATCCGGCCTGCCTGTGTAGCACATATGTGTATCTCCTCACCTGAGTAGGAATAAGTCTTTTTCTATACTACTGTTTGGTGTGACCAGCTGAATTGCACTATGTGGCACCCTCTATCTTTTGTATTCTAGAAACTATCTCCTGTGTTTTGGCGTGACACCTTAGAGGAGATGCCTGGAGGTGTGAGACTTCCCTGCTATCGTCTTATATTCAAGGACTCTAACACATATTTTGGACTGTGGTTCACTATTAGTCCATTTTCTTATGTCTAAGTTCATTTAACTAATTGTTCTGTGACCATAACATTTGTTTTTACCTTGTTATTTATTTTTTACACTTATTCTTATTTCCATTTTATTTTTTATTTTTAATTGATATTTTTTTTTTTAATTGATATTTTTGTTTTATACTATTGTGGTTCATATTTGCATTTGATTTGTAGTTAGATTGTATCTTTTTGGACTGCTTGGCGCCTCTTTGAGATACTAGCTTGGCTGGACCAAGCATTGGGTATCCTAGCATCTCTCTCCATATCATTAACTTTCCAATTTACTTCTATTATTTGTTTCCTTCTCTTGTTATCATTTGCTGAAAGATTTAGCTAGGCAAGTTCATGAGCAGCAGAGAACCTAGGTTCTAGCTGTTGATTGGTGGCTGCATATATATATTTAATGTGATTGGCTCACCTATGTGTTCAGTTAGGAACTAGTAGTGCATTGCTGCTCTTTCAACAAATGATACCAAGAGAATGAAACAGATTAGATAATAGAAGTAAATTAGAAAGTTGTTTAAAATTGTATTCTCTATCTGAATCATGAAAGAACAATTTTGGGTTTCATGTACCTTTAAAGGGACAGTCAAGTCCAAAAAAAACTTTGTTTCAAATAGGGCATGTAATTTTAAACAACTTTCCAATTTACTTTTATCACCAATTTTGCTTTGTTCTCTTGGTATTCTTAGTTGAAAGCTAATCCTAGGAGGTTCATATGCTAATTTCTTAGACCTTGAAGGCCGCCTCTAATCTAAATGCATTTTGATTGAGTTTTTCACCACTAGAGGGCATTAGTTCACGTGTTTCATATAGATAACATTGAGCTCATGTACATGAATTTACCATGGAGACAGCTCTATTGGCTAAAATGCAAGTGTCAAAAGAACTGAAATAAAGGGGGCTGTCTGCTGAGGCTTAGATACAAGGTAATTGCAGAGGTAAAACATGTATAATTATAACTGTGTTGGTTATGCAAAACTGGGGAATTGGTAATTAAGGGATTATCTATCTTTTAAAACAACAAAAATTCTGGTGTTGACTGTCCCTTTAATGGTATGACAAATAAGACACTAAGTGGCAAGCTTTACATAGCTCCATGGTTATCAGCTGTTCACTGAAAAGCAACCTGCACACAAGTTTTTAACCACAGTTAAAAAATGTGTTCCATGAAGCAGAAACATTCAGGAAAAATAGGCTTGAGCCAAGTGTTTTCTTTAAATGCTGCTATTTTTAATTGTGAGTTGGCATGATAACGACCTTGTGTAGGAACACAGATGGCTGCATTTCTTTTTCTTGTAGGAGTAGTTGTGATACTAGAACTGAACGCAAGCTTTAAGTCCTATTCTGTGACTAAAATGTGATGACTAAACTTCTGACTTAAAACAAATTAGATGAATATTAGGAGAAAATAATTCAAATTAAATACTGTAGGGTACAGTGATAATGGAGCTCAGCTACGTGTGTTACAAACAGAAATAAACAAAATAATACACTAATTCATATACTATGTCAGTATACTGTAGTAGTTTGCAAATGTATTTAGATAGGAGACACAAGGGGAAGGCTCAGGAGACCAATGCTCACTTTTGAGGGAAACAAGACAAGACTGTATATCAAATTGTAAGAGACAAAACAATGAATATGCAACTTAAAATGAAGCCAAGACTTTTGTATACTGATATCTCTGAAATAATCCTAACAGTTACAGTGAGAGTGGCAATTTAAACAATATTCACTTAAATGGACGTGAAACCAACATTTTTGTCTTTCATGATTCAGATAGAGAATTAATTTTTAAACATTCCAATTTACTTCTATTATTTATGTTGCTTTATTCCTCTGATATTCCTTTGTTGAGTAAATAGCAATGCACATGGGTGAGCCAATCACACGAGGCATCTATGTGCATGCAGCTGCTTTTTATCAAAGGTTATCAAGAGAATGAAGCAAATTAGATAATGGAAGTAAATTGGAAAATTGTTTAAAATTGCACGCAGTTTCTAAATCTTAAAATAAAAGATGTGGGTTTCATGTCCCTTTAAAGTCAAATTTAAACTTTGTTCTCTTGGTATCCTTCGTTTAAAAGCATTTGAACATTTCCTTGGCAGCAGCAATACACTACTGGGAATTTACTTGTGATCAGTTGCTACACACATTTGTCTCTTGTCATTGGCTCACTAGATGTGTTCAGCTAGGTCCCAGTAGTGCATTGCTGCTCTAGAGCTGACTTTAAATTGAACATCAAATACTAAATACATTCTGATTATGGGTGGCACAATTTTGGAATCAAAGATCCACTGCTGGCATTTAAAGGAGACGTGCTGCATATCTGCAAACATATCTGGAATAAAATTTAGTGAAAGCTAGATTTCAACATGGCATTGCGTCACCCATCACTAGAATGAGGTGGGAAAACCTCAATATTATGCTTAAATCTATTTTGTGTTTAAGGTCCCTTTAAATGTAATTTGGCCCTCTGTGTTTTACCCCCTGAAAATACACAAATGGCCCTTTCACTTAAGTGCAAAAACTGTCAGTAGTACATTTTTAACGTGCACAAGTTAGCACGAGTATTACAAGTTGAAAGTAAATGGTTTAAGTGCGAACAAAATCCAACCCGCACTAACTACAGGACTTCTGATATTGAAACTGCACCAACTTCTCCCCATAGTCTTCAATGGAGGTTATTAAAAAAATAAAAATAATAATCTAACACTTTTAACCACTTTGACGAAGTGCTCTGAACCTGGCATGAATTATGAGTATTATATATTCTAATGTTCTTCATTCTACAATTTTCTACATTTAATTTTTGCACTTGTCCCTTTAAATCTAATTTTTTTTTCACATCTTCACCCTATTTAGTTCGGTGCCAGCAAACCCTCCTATCCCACAGTGAAGCGTACTAAACATTTTTTACAAGACTACCTTCAAACAATGACTTCATCTCTTTAGAATATTTCACCTGCAAATTCAGTTGAAAAACAGAATTTATGTTTACCTGATAAATTACTTTCTCCAACGGTGTGTCCGGTCCACGGCGTCATCCTTACTTGTGGGATATTCTCTTCCCCAACAGGAAATGGCAAAGAGCCCAGCAAAGCTGGTCACATGATCCCTCCTAGGCTCCGCCTTCCCCAGTCATTCGACCGACGTAAAGGAGGAATATTTGCATAGGAGAAATCATATGATACCGTGGTGACTGTAGTTAGAGAAATTAAATTATCAGACCTGATTAAAAACCAGGGCGGGCCGTGGACCGGACACACCGTTGGAGAAAGTAATTTATAAGGTAAACATAAATTCTGTTTTCTCCAACATAGGTGTGTCCGGTCCACGGCGTCATCCTTACTTGTGGGAACCAATACCAAAGCTTTAGGACACGGATGATGGGAGGGAGCAAATCAGGTCACCTAGATGGAAGGCACCACGGTCTGCAAAACCTTTCTCCCAAAAATAGCCTCAGAAGAAGCAAAAGTATCAAATTTGTAAAATTTGGTAAAAGTGTGCAGTGAAGACCAAGTCGCTGCCTTACATATCTGATCAACAGAAGCCTCGTTCTTGAAGGCCCATGTGGAAGCCACAGCCCTAGTGGAATGAGCTGTGATTCTTTCAGGAGGCTGCCGTCCGGCAGTCTCATAAGCCAATCTGATGATGCTTTTAAGCCAAAAAGAGAGAGAGGTAGAAGTTGCTTTTTGACCTCTCCTTTTACCAGAATAAAAGACAAACAAGGAAGATGTTTGTCTGAAATCCTTTGTAGCCTCTAAATAGAATTTTAGAGCACGAACTACATCCAAATTGTGCAACAAACGTTCCTTCTTTGAAACTGGATTCGGACACAAAGAAGGCACAACTATCTCCTAGTTAATATTTTTGTTAGAAACAACTTTCGGAAGAAAACCAGGTTTAGTACGCAAAACCACCTTATCTGCATGGAACACCAGATAAGGAGGAGAACACTGCAGAGCAGATAACTCTGAAACTCTTCTAGCAGAAGAAATTGCAACCAAAAACAAAACTTTCCAAGATAATAACTTAATATCTACGGAATGTAAGGGTTCAAACGGAACCCCTTGAAGAACTGAAAGAACTAAATTGAGACTCCAAGGAGGAGTCAAAGGTTTGTAAACAGGCTTGATTCTAACCAGAGCCTGAACAAAAGCCTGAACATCTGGCACAGCCGCCAGCTTCTTGTGAAGTAAAACAGATAAAGCAGAAATCTGTCCCTTCAAAGAACTTGCAGATAATCCTTTCTCCAAACCCTCTTGTAGAAAGGATAGAATCTTAGGAATTTTTACCCTGTTCCATGGGAATCCTTTCGATTCGCACCAACAGATATATTTCTTCCATACTTTATGGTAAATTTTCCTAGTTACAGGCTTTCTAGCCTGAATAAGAGTATCAATGACAGAATCTGAGAACCCACGCTTTGATAAAATCAAGCGTTCAATCTCCAAGCAGTCAGTTGGAGTGATGCCAGATTCGGATGTTCGAACGGACCTTGAACAAGAAGGTCCCGTCTCAAAGGTAGCTTCCATGGTGGAGCCGATGACATATTCACCAGGTCTGCATACCAAGTTCTGCGTGGCCACGCAGGAGCTATCAAGATCACCGAAGCCCTCTCTTGATTGATCCTGGCTACCAGCCTGGGAATGAGAGGAAACGGTGGGAACACATAAGCTAGGTTGAAAGTCCAGGGCGCTACTAGTACATCTACTAGAGTCGCCTTGGGATCCCTGGATCTGGACCCGTAGCAAGGAACCTTGAAGTTCTGACGAGACGCCATCAGATCCATGTCTGGAGTGCCCCATAATTGAGTTATTTGGGCAAAGATTTCCGGATGGAGATCCCACTCCCCCGGATGAAATGTCTGACGACTCAGAAAATCCGCTTCTCAATTTTCCACTCCTGGGATGTGGATTGCAGACAAGTGGCAAGAGTGAAGCTCCGCCCATTGAATTACTTTGGTCACTTCTTCCATCGCCAGGGAACTCCTTGTTCCCCCCTGATGGTTGATATATGCAACAGTCGTCATGTTGTCTGATTGAAACCTTATGAATTTGGCCTTTGCTAGTTGAGGCCAAGCCTTGAGAGCATTGAATATCGCTCTCAGTTCCAGAATGTTTATCGGGAGAAGAGATTCTTCCCGAGACCATAGACCCTGAGCCTTCAGGTGTTTCCAGACCGCGCCCCAGCCCACCAGGCTGGCGTCGGTCGTTACAATGACCCACTCTGGTCTTCTGAAGCTCATCCCTTGGGACAGGTTGTCCAGGGTCAGCCACCAACGGAGTGAATCTCTGGTCCTCTGATCTACTTGGATCGTCGGGGACAAATCTGTATAATCCCCATTCCACTGTCTGAGCATGCACAGTTGTAATGGTCTTAAATGAATTCGCGCAAAAGGAACTATGTCCATTGCCGCAACCATCAAACCTATTACTTCCATACACTGCGCTATGGAAGGAAGAAGAACAGAATGAAGTGCTTGACAAGAGCTTAGAAGTTTTGATTTTCTGGCTTCTGTCAGAAAAATCTTCATTTCCAAGGAGTCTATTATTGTTCCCAAGAAGGGAACTCTTGTTGACGGGAATAGAGAACTTTTTTCTACGTTCACTTTCCACCCGTGAGATCTGAGAAAGGCTAGGACAATGTCCGTATGAGCCTTTGCTTGTGGTAGAGACGACGCTTGAATCAGTATGTCGTCCAAGTAGGGTACTACTGCAATGCCCCTTGGCCTTAGCACCGCTAGAAGGGACCCTAGTACCTTTGTGAAAATTCTTGGAGCAGTGGCTAGTCCGAATGGAAGTGCCACAAACTGGTAATGCTTGTCCAGAAAGGCGAATCTTAGGAACCGATGATGTTCCTTGTGGATAGGAATATGTAGATACGCATCCTTTAAATCCACCGTGGTCATGAATTGACCTTCCTGGATGGTAGGAAGAATTGTCCGAATGGTTTCCATCTTGAACGATGGGACCTTGAGAAATTTGTTTAGGATCTTGAGATCCAAAATTGGCCTGAATGTTCCCTCTTTTTTGGGAACTATGAACAGATTGGAGTAAAACCCCATCCCTTGTTCTCCTAATGGAACAGGATGAATCACTCCCATTTTTAACAGGTCTTCTACACAATGTAAGAATGCCTGTCTTTTTATTTGGTCTGAAGACAATTGAGACCTGTGGAACCTTCCCCTTGGGGGTAGTTCCTTGAATTCCAGGAGATAACCTTGAGAAACTATTTCTAGCGCCCAAGGATCCTGAACATCTCTTGCCCAAGCCTGAGCGAAGAGAGAGAGTCTGCCCCCCACCAGATCCGGTCCCGGATCGGGGGCCAGCATCTCATGCTGTCTTGGTAGCGGTAGCAGGTTTCTTGGCCTGCTTACCTTTGTTCCAGCCTTGCATCGGTCTCCAGGCTGGCTTGGTTTGAGAAGAATTACCCTCTTGCTTAGAGGATGTAGAATTTGAGGCTGGTCCGTTTCTGCGAAAGGGACGAAAATTTGTTTTATTTTAAGCCTTAAAAGACCTATCCTGAGGAAGGGCGTGGCCCTTTCCCCCAGTGATGTCTGAAATAATCTCTTTCAAGTCAGGGCCAAACAGCGTTTTCCCCTTGAAAGGGATGTTAAGCAATCTGTTCTTGGAGGACACATCCGCTGACCAAGACTTCAGCCAAAGCGCTCTGCGCGCCACAATAGCAAAACCTGAATTTTTCGCCGCTAATCTAGCTAATTGCAAAGTGGCGTCTAAGGTAAAAGAGTTAGCCAACTTAAGTGCTTGAACTCTGTCCATAACCTCCTCATAAGAGGATGCTTGATTGAGCGACTTTTCTAGTTTCTCGAACCAGAAACACGCTGCTGTAGTGACAGGAACAATGCATGAAATTGGTTGTAGAAGGTAACCTTGCTGAACAAACATCTTTTTAAGCAAACCCTCTAATTTTTTATCCATAGGATCTTTGAAAGCACAACTATCTTCTATAGGGATAGTGGTGCGTTTGTTTAGAGTAGAAACCGCCCCCTCGACCTTGGGGACTGTCTGCCATAAGTCCTTCCTGGGGTCGACCATAGGAAATAATTTCTTAAATATAGGGGGAGGGACAAAAGGTATGCCGGGCCTTTCCCATTCTTTATTTACAATGTCCGCCACCCGCTTGGGTATAGGAAAAGCTTCGGGGGGCACCGGGACCTCTAGGAACCTGTCCATCTTACATAATTTCTCTGGAATGACCAAATTGTCACAATCATCCAGAGTAGATAACACCTCCTTAAGCAGAGCGCGGAGATGATCCAATTTAAATTTAAATGTAATAACGTCAGGTTCAGCTTGTTGAGAAATTTTTCCTGAATCTGAAATTTCTCCTTCAGACAAAACCTCCCTAGCCCCTTCAGACTGGTGTAAGGGCATGTCAGAACCATTATCATCAGCGACCTCATGCTCTTCAGTATCTAAAACAGAGCAGTCGCGCTTTCGCTGATAGGTGGGCATTTTGGCTAAAATGTTTTTAATAGAATTATCCATTACAGCCGTTAATTGTTGCATAGTAAGGAGGATTGGCGCACTAGATTCACTAGGGACCTCCTGAGTGGGCAAGACTGGTGTAGACATAGAAGGAGATGATGCAGTACCATGCTTACTCCCCTCACTTAAGGAATCATTTTGGGCAACATTATTATCAGTGGCATCATTGTCCCTACTTTGTTTGTCACATTCAACACATATATTTAAATGGAGAGGAACCTTGGCTTCTGAACATACAGAACATCGTCTATCTGATAGTTCAGACATGTTAATAGGCATAAACTTGATAACAAAGCACAAAAAACGTTTTAAAATAAAACCGTTACTGTCTCTTTAAATTTTAAACTGAACACACTTTTTTACTGAATATACGCAAAAGTATGAAGGAAATGTTCAAAATTCACCAAAATTTCACCACAGTGTCATAAAGCCTTAAAAGTATTGCACACCAAATTTGAAAGCTTTAACTCTTAAAATAACGGAACCGGAGCCGTTTTTACATTTAACCCCTATACAGTCCCTGGTATCTGCTTTGCTGAGACCCAACCAAGCCCAGAGGGGAATACGATACCAAATGACACCTTCAATAAGCTTTTTCAGTGGGTCTGAGCTCCTCACACATGCATCTGCATGCCTTGCTTCTCAAAAACAACTGCGCATTAGTGGCGCGAAAATGAGGCTCTGCCTATGACTAGAAAAGGCCCCCAGTGAAAAAGGTGTATAATACAGTGCCTGCCGTTTTTTTTTAATAAAATTCCCAAGATTAAAATAACTCTCCAAAGTTATAAACCATTAAATATGCTTATAAAGTAATTGTTTTGGCCCAGAAAAATGTCTACCAGTCTTTAAAGCCCTTGTGAAGCCCTTTTATTCTTATATTGAAAATTAAGAAAATGGCTTACCGGATCCCATAGGGAAAATGACAGCTTCCAGCATTACCAAGTCTTGTTAGAAATGTGTCATACCTCAAGCAGCCAAAGTCTGCTCACTATTTCCCCCAACTGAAGTTAATTCCTCTCAACAGTCCTGTGTGGAAACAGCCATCGATTTTAGTAACGGTTGCTAAAATCATTTTCCTCTTACAAACAGAAATCTTCATCTCTTTTCTGTTTCAGAGTAAATAGTACATACCAGCACTATTTTAAAATAACAAACTCTTGATAGAAGAATAAAAACTACATTTAAACACCAAAAAACTCTGAGCCATCTCCGTGGAGATGTTGCCTGTGCAACGGCAAAGAGAATGACTGGGGAAGGCGGAGCCTAGGAGGGATCATGTGACCAGCTTTGCTGGGCTCTTTGCCATTTCCTGTTGGGGAAGAGAATATCCCACAAGTAAGGATGACGCTGTGGACCGGACACACCTATGTTGGAGAAATATTTTTAGTACATAGAACTATTGTGACCATGCTTTGAACATCGGGCCCTTAGAGAGAGCAATTGAATCTGAACATTTTAGTATCTGTCACTCTCACCTCACTGGATTGCTACTGATTCAACTTAAGTTTTCACTAAAGAAAAACAAAATTCAAAGCATTGCAGCTCTCATATCACTAGACATGTGCACAGCGGAAAAATTTGTTTAGGTTACTTTTGGACCGATTCAGATTTTTTCCAATTTCGTTTCAGAACGATTCGCAAATTCGGATAAATTCGAATGTATTAGTTTTGGATTTGATTTGTAAATTCGGACGTTCGGTATGTGTTATGTTGATTCAAATGGTTCCAAGTTACACAAACTGAATTATTTTACTGTTCTATCTCACTAAAATTTAATTTTTATACTGAATTGTGATTAGTCTATGGCCATTTGAATGTAACTAATAAATCCGAACTAATTCAGATTTATTCGCTACAAATGCATTCGGATTAGTTTAGTTTCATTGCTAGGGTAATTCGGAAATTCAAATCTATTCGAATCTCTGAATTTGTCGAATTTGTCCGAATTTCGATTTGAAACGAAACTTAACGCACATGTCTACATATCACCCTAAGGGAAGTAGATAGACAACAAGTTGTTTACTGCTTTTAACCCCATTTGTTTCTTTTATGTTTACTTTGATTTAACAAATTTATTTTTACTAAGAGTGCTGTTTAATATCTCTTTAAAAAAAGAATTCCATTAGCATTAAGCAAATTTGATAATAGCAGTAAATTAGATTATTTTATTTTTTTATTATTTTATGCGCTGTCTGAATCAGGAAAGAAAACGTTTGGGTTTCATGCTGTTTTAATTTATTTATTAAAAAGGTACTTAGACATATACTCATTTCCAATATCCATTTAATCACTAAATATAAATATATATTTATATATTCCCAATAAAATTCACACTTAAACTACTTAGTATGCCCACTGCTATTTCTTTTCATGTAAAGAGTGATGATGCAAATAACTAGAGTGACAAGATGAGTAAGAGGGGGAGGTAAACACTAGTTCATGGAAAAACAGATAACAGTATTAAACCAATCATCCCTGGGAGAATGTGGGACAAACACAATTTTCAGATGTATTTTACAGAAAAAGGCAGCAAAATAATGTATAAAATAAATACTACAATAATGTGATACTTTTAATAATGAATTTTTATTAAGTACTAGTTAGAAAGTTCTAACACAAGGACCTTATTATAAAATGATACCCAAAACAACTTAAAGTCACCTTGTCCCCCTGTTTCCTGGGCTTCAGGTGACAGAGACAAGAGACAACTAAGTAATAAAACCAAATTGTGCACCGAGGTGCTTACATAGGACACAAACGCGTTTCGGCTGTTAATTCCAGCCTTTATCAATGTGGCGAGACAAAAATATTTTGCTACAAAAAGAAACAGGCTGGGTCTTTAGATTGAACTCAGTTACCCCACACGGTATGAATGAAGCCAACAACTATTGGGTATTCTTGTAAGGCCTTTTTTGACCTTCTCACTTGACTTTGATAGATATATATCTAGTTTCTGAGTATATTTCTATTCTATATTTTATTCTAATTTAACTTAAAAATAAATATCTATTATATTCCTGTATCACTCTCAATGGAAACATAATTATAATATTCACCCACACGGGAATTCTGTATGCCATACAGTGAGAGTAAAAACGGGTCTGATATATAGTGGTTGTATTTTAGAATATATATAGAACGGAATAAGAGTCTACATGCTGCCCATAGTATACTTAAAACTACCATAGCTGCCATTCTATAGTAACCATCATCATGACAATGAGATGTGACTTAGATCTAATTCACCACACATGAATCGCACATAATGTTTCCCCACTTTTTACCACATAAATATGTATTTTCATACTAATGCAGTGGTATCATTTGGGTATTTGTCATTTATTGGTAATACCTATAGACAGTGAATATTAATAAACTTGTATCACATATGCAACATAGGTTTAAATTTAAAACGAAAGAAGCAAAAATATATGCGATCCTGTGTTTAACAAGCGATCATGTCTAATGAGATAGAGAACATTGGTAACTCCTTTCTATGAGTAATACTAACCGTATTATGAGGCTATGAGGGATCCAAATTTATACAAGGAACTAGCCATGGTTATAATTATTATAACAATTTCTCTAACTGTAATTATCATGTACAAAACTTCCCAGTGCATTGGCCATAAGCAATGGTTGTTTTTATTTACAAATATGGCAATCGATTACATGTTACTTCTCAGTAACATATGTGACAGCTAGAAGTGAATCCTTTAACTTGTCAGTTGCAGTTACATGTAACTGAAGAACTAAGTTATCCACCAATAAACATATATGAATATTTAGTCATAAGGCAGCAAGCTTAAGTATATTGGATAAAGGAGCATTTTCAATGCATGGATAATGCATAAATACAAATAAAAACCACACCATTAAGAAGTAACAAACTCACAACAAAGCCGCTCAGCTTTAATACAGCTGATTCAAACGGTATGTGTTTTTACTTTGACAAAGAAACATGACACACAAAGTAGGAGTTGATAATTTACATGTTTGGGGATTGAATAAACATCCGATATGCGTGATGTAAATTTCACATAACTAATATACAGATGGATATCGGGATCTGCGCTGTGAATAAACTACATGTTAGGAATCATTATTATGGGTATTAGCCAATTATATCCCTTACTGCATACACGCCCCCGTTTGTAATATTGGTGCTCATAGGGGCGGCTTTCTCTGGATGAATTTGATTGGCTGGTGAACCGGTAGTTGTATGCTATAAGAAAGGGTGGCACCCGGGCCTCGGCTTGTCTCGCCACATTGATAAATGCTGGAATTAACAGGCGAAACGCGTTTGTGTCCTATGTAAGCACCTTGGTGCACAATTTGGTTTTATTACTTAGTTGTCTCTTGTCTCTGTCACCTGAAGCCGAGGGAGCAGTTATCGGCCAGGAAACAGGGGGACAAGGTGACTAAGTTGTTTTTTATAATAAGGTCCTTGTGTTAAAACTTTTTAACTAATACTTAATAAAAATTCAATTTTTTAATATACTTATAGTAGGAATGAGTGCTATATAAACCCCACTCTTGAGGTTCTCTTACCTTTATTTGTACAGTTACATTTTTGTAGGGTGAGCACCGGATTAAACTCCTGTTATTCCACTAATTTACACTGCATCTAGTGCCAGTTCTCTACCTCCTCATTTTACTTTTAATAATGAAACATTTTATGATCCTTTGAGTTTTTGTGGTTCGGATAGAGCATGTTAGTTTAAACAATTGTCCAATTAACTTCTATAATCTAATTTGCTTCATTCTCTTGGAATCCTTTGTCGAAAAGAATAATACATATGTGCATTCGGCAGTTTCATTCATTGCCGAATGCGGAAGTAGGAAGCTATTTTTCAGGAAATCCTCTTGTGCAAGTAAAACACACTAATATCTGGATTTGCATAAATCTTAGCGCGTTTCACTTGCACAAGAGGATATTCAGCTGAGACGAATACTAAAAATAGCCTCCTACTTCCGCATTCGTCAGTGAACAAATCTGCCAAATCCATAGCTCTAAAGAACAACCATGTATGCTCAGGGGCAGCAATTAATTACTAGGTGCTAGCTTCTGAATGGTTGATGCACATATATGCCTCTTGCCATTGGCTCACCTGATCTGTTCAGTTTGCTCCCAGTAATGAATTGCTGCTCGATTAGCAAAGGATACCAAAAGAATTAAGCAAATTTGATTATATACGTAAATTGGAAAGTTGTTTACAATGGTGTGCTCTATCTGAATCATGAATGAAAAATTTTGGGTTTCATATCCCTTTAATATATAAAGCGGCTGAGTGGTAGAGAGAATAGAAAGTTTTAGGTATAAAATAGAACTCCAATACAGTTGATTGTCTAGGACTCTATAGAGCCCTGCACATCTATATGAATCATTCATGCAGTTAACTGCTGGTATTGTTTGAGGCTGGATCATTCTGATCTCCTCTGGGAGTATCAGACACATATGCTTCTGTAAATTCAAATACTATACAGATATGCTAGATGTTAACAACAAAATGTATAGAATGACTAGAATAGAGCACATTACTCCCCACTTAGGTGACCGCAGCCTTCTAACAGTCTCTCCCAAAGGACTGTGAGTAGAATAATGGAAATTGGATATAGAGGCACTGGTCTTTGGTCCTTCTGTGTGTTGTTGTGCACACTGAAGAAAGAAACTTAACTTGTGATTCGCAGGAGTTAACAACAAATAATGTGCAGTATACTTACTCCGAAAATTTCAGAGTTTAGCTTCTTCATATGGATCTATAGCCTGATTTTCCCATATTGTGCTTTAGTATCTGCAGATAATGGAAATTTCACTGCAGGTGATTGTATCTCACAAATTATATAAAGTGCAATATACTCACTCCGAATAATTCGGAATCCGGCTCCTCAGATGTGGTTTATAGCTTGAAAATACTTCCAAAAAGGCAAACAAATATTTATTAAAACATATTAAAAAGCTCTTCTTTTGGCTCTACGCGTTTCAACGACTAAAATCGTCTTTATCAAGAGCAGTAAAACAAATGGAAGTGCTGCCTTGGAGTTTTACAGGTATATTTATACAGGTAATCAATGTTCCTGTTCCGGTGAAAAAACACCGGGATAGGACTCACAAATAAAACATTTTTTTATTTATCCCCATCCGATTGTGTTTGAGAGTAATGCAATCTTTAATGTGCTTAAGCTCTTTCGCTCAAGATCTCAATAATTTGCCAAATCGGATCGGTATAAATTTTAACAAGTTAAAAATTGCTTAAAGGGATATTCCAGCCAAATTGGAAACCACATGGATGCATTTCAGTATTGAACAGAAGCAATTTTGTAATATACATGCATTAGCTAAAATGCTTCTAATAAAAGCAACGTGCACCAGCATTTTATACACAGTATTTGCTCAGACAGCCTAAGGTGCTCGTACCATCTGGTAATGATTCAATTTGTTAATTGCTGACATGACACAAGCCCCAGTGATGAGCTGAGCAGCTGCAGTATTTAAAATGTGGGTGCAGTGACAATACCTAGCTATGCTTCACATGAATGTGCAGAGAAAAATGTTAACTTTAAAACAATGATAACTTTTACTAGAAGCATTTTTGCCAATACATGCTTATTGCAAATATGTTTCTATTCAAAGATGTAATTAATCTATGTGCATTTAAATTTTGACTGGAATGTCCCTTTAACCAATCACAATGAAGTTATAAGATAGTTCCCTTTCGAGTCCCGATCCTCTATAGTTCCCTTTCAGGTCCGCCGAAGGATGCGCTATCATGTGTCCCAGTCAAACCAATCATGTAGCGGGCGTTGTTCCAGATACTTCATATGGTTTGTGTAGAAATCTGTTTCCTGGTCCGACCAGATAGTTCTATATCACATGTCCCAAATGGGCCAATCCTCTTTCGAGCAATGTTTTCACCATATTCTCATTGTAACCAATGCTTTGTCTTTTTAATTTTCTCTGAGGGGTATGTAATAGAAAGTGCAGATCACTTTGGGTCATATATAAGACAATATTTTTTCGATTTTCTAAGCTAAAGATACATTTGCGGTAAAACACTTTTTGAGACCAGATAAATTGTCATATCGGATAAATAAAATACAAAGATAAAATTTCTAAAAATTGTAATATCAACTTAACAATATTGAATCCCTAAAAATACAATAAATAAAATTAACTAATAAAAATTAGTAAAAATTAATAAAAATTCCTCTTCAGACTATCGTATAAGAGGCTTAAATCAATAGACAATACAAGAAATACCTATAATCATTCATACATATGTGACATGGGTTGAGACACCCTGATGAATAACATTATGCATTATACTTTCAATGAAGTTTCTTTCCAAGAATATATTCCAATTCAATATTCACATAATTCTAAATGGTTAAATATATAATTGAACATAAAAATAAAGATGTACAGTCCCTCTATTTTATATCTTTGTGTTAAAGGAACGCTGCCACTCTAATATCCTTATTTAATCCATAATGTCCATATGTTTTTAATGTGTGTATCCACCATAGTTCTCTTTTATTGAGTTCTTTTTCTATCCCCCCCCCCCCTCTCCAGTGTAATGAAACTTTTTCTATACCAATCCATGATAGATTTTTATCGTATAGTGGGCAATTATTACAGTGTAATGGAACACCATGATCCTCTTTTTCTTTTTCAATTTTATTAAGATGTTCTAGTATTCGTGTCTTTATAAATCTTGAAGTCTGACCCAAGTATTGGATTTGACAATTACACTGTAGTAAATAGATTACATTTGTCAAATCCAATACTTGGGTCAGACTTCAAGATTTATAAAGACACGAATACTACAGCATCTTAATAAAATTGAAAAAGAAAAAGAGGATCATGGTGTTCCATTACACTATAATAATTGCCCTCTATACGATAAAAAACATCTATCATGGATTGGTATAGAAAAAGTTTCATTACACTGGAGAGGGGGGGAGATAGAAAAATAACTCAATAAAAGAGAACTATGGTGGATACACACATTAAAAACATATGGACATTATGGATTAAATAAGGATATTAGAGTGGCAGCGTTCCTTTAACACAAAGATATAATATAGAGGGACTGTACATCTTTATTTTTATGTTCCATTATATTTAACCATTTAGAATTATGTGAATATTGAATTGGAATATATTCTTGGAAAGAAACTTCATTGAATGTATAATGCATAATGTTATTCATCAGGGTGTCTCAACCCATGTCACATATGTATGAATAAGATTATAGGTATTTCTTGTATTGTCTATTGATTTAAGCCTCTTATACGATAGTCTGAAGAGGAATTTTTATTAATTTTTACTAATTTTTATTAGTTAATAAATTTTATTTATTGTATTTTTAGGGATTCAATATTGTTAAGTTAAGTTGATATTACAATTTTTAGAAAATGTATCTTTGTATTTTATTTATCCGATATGACAATTTATCTGGTCTCAAAAAGTGTTTTACCGCAAATGTATCTTTAGCTTAGAAAATAGAAAAAATGTTGTCTTATATATGACCCAAAGTGATCTGCACTTTCTATTACATACCCCTCAGAGAAAATTAAAAAGACAAAGCATCGGTTACAATGGGAATACGGTGAAAACATCGCTCGAAAGAAGATTGGCCCATTTGGGACATGTGATATAGAACTATCTGGTCAGACCAGGAATCAGATTTCTACACAAACCATATGAAGTATCTGGAACAACGCCCGCTACATGATTGGTCTGACTGGGACACATGATAGCGCATCCTTCGGCGGACCTGAAAGTGAACTATACAGGATCAGGACTCGAAAGGGAACTATCTTATAACTTCATTGTGATTGGTTAAGCAACTTTTAACTTTTTAAAATTTATACCGATCCGATTTGGCAAATTATTGAGATTTTGAGCGAAAGAGCTTAAGCACATTAAAGATTGCATTACTCTCAAACACAATCAGATGGGGATAAATAAAAAATGTTTTATTTGTGAGTCCTATCCCAGGGTTTTTTACCCGGAACAGGAACATTGATTACCTGTATAAATACACCTGTAAAACTCCAAGGCAGCACTTCCATTTGTTTTACTGCTCTTGATAAAAACGATTTTAGTCGTTGAAACGCGTAGAGCCAAAAGAAGAGCTTTTTAATATGTTTTAATAAATATTTGTTTGCTACAACAAGTATTTTTTGATGCCTTTTTGGAAGTATTTTCAAGCTATAAACCACATCTGAGGAGCCGGATTCCGAATTATTCGGAGTGAGTATATTGCACTTTATATAATTTGCGAGATACAATCACCTGCAGTGAAATTTCCATTATCTGCAGATACTAAAGCACAATATGGGAAAATCAGGCTATAGATCCATATGAAGAAGCTGAACTCTGAAATTTTCGGAGTAAGTATACTGCACATTATTTGTTGTTAACTCCTGCGAATCACAAGTTAAGTTTCTTTCTTCAGTGTGCACAACAACACACAGAAGGACCAAAGACCAGCGCCTCTATATCCAATTTCCACATATGCTTCTGTATCTATGTAGTTTTAGGTTTGTGTCACCTGTATAAGCAACCTTAATACGCTAGGCAAAGTGTTGCAAACTTACAGGCATTTTTATAGGCAACAGTTTACCATTACATAAACCTAGGATTTTTATATGTAAAAAAACTAACACTTCAGCTAAATGAGCTTTAAGTTCCTTAGAAATTGTTTGGTCCTTAAATCACGTACACAACCTGAACTGTTAATATCTTTGTACAAAATTAGAAGTAAACCCACTGCATTGAGTGGTACAAGAATCTATGACATTCAGTACAGCAGCCAGGTGTCATGGCATCTGCATCACATATCCCAGCTATACATGAGTATATTAACACATTCTTCAGCAGTTATTGTTTGTTTACAGGGGTATAAACATGCACAATGTAAAGGTCTTATATGTTAGAGCATTTTATTATTGCACTTTGCTTACACATAAGCAAAAGGGTTAAAAACATAGTTGAAGTCAGCCCCAGAGCAGAAATGCACTAGTGGTGAGTTAGTAAGAGGCATATATGTGCAGCCACCAGTCACAAGCTACCTCCCAGTAGTGCACTGCTGCTCCTGAGCTAAAAAATAATGTCTCTTAATGGGACATAAAACCCAACATTTTCCTTTTATGATTCAGATAGAACATAAAATTGTAAACAACTTTCCAATTTACTTCCATTATCACATTTTCTTGTTATCCTTTGTTTAAAAGCAGGAAGGTAAGGTCAGGGGTGTTCACATGTATACAGCATTATATGGCAGCAGTTCTGCAACAATATTATACATTAGCAAGAGCACCTTTTTCCTGTCATGTAGTGCTCCAGACATGTGCAAGCTACCTATCTAGATATTTCTTCAAGAAAGAACAACAAAAGAACAAAGCAAATTTGATAACAGAAGAAAATTGAAAACCGTTTTAAAATTGTATTCTCTATCTGAATCACAAAATAAAAAATGTGGGTTTCATGTCCTTCAAATTGCATGGTGTATCTTAAGCATGGAAATGTAATGAGCCAAAGGCATCAGCTGAGAAGAGTCTTGTACATGTTTTGGAGGATCGTTTGTTTTGTACCTTTGCATTAATTTACAAATGCTACCATTAGCCAGGAGGCTCAGAGGAATGAGTGTGAGTTAGCGGTGTCAAATTGCCGCAATACAGCATCTTTGTTTATCTTTTCAAGAGACTCTCTCCCCTTTTTGCTTCTTTATCAGGAACATTTCAATCATGCTTGCTTGTGCCTCTGCTCTTTTTCATGAAGCTGAATAAATATGAGCATAATATGGCCTAAAGAGAGCAACAATATAAGGATCACAATTACTTTACACTTACTCTAATAGAGGTCGTTCTTACCTCGCATGTTGGTGTATTCCCTGTTTTAATTCTATGAAATAATCTAATAGCACTGGTTCACTAATAGTATATATGTTCTTAGTAGAATGTATTATTTATTTAAATAATGTGAAAATGTATATTGTATATTTTTCTAATTGTTTGACTATTTAGAGCAGGGGTATCAAACTCATTGTATACAGGGGGGCCACTGGCTGTGTGTTCTTCTCCCATGGGGGCCACTTGAACAGAGTGATTGCGCTGGAACTCAATATACTAGAAAATGGAAGTGACTTTAACCCAAGTAGGAGTGCATGATAGGAGCTACAGTCCAGAATAGACATACGCAGTGTATATTTACGTTGGGAGTGCCAAGTAAAGTGATCATTTGGGAACTGAATAAAGTGACATTTATCCAAGCAGTGCATAATGGGAGTCTACACTGGACATGCCTGTCTTTATATTTATCTCGTCAGTGCCTGTATAGTACATCAACTTGTTGCACGTCTTAGAACCCTAAAGAAATAGATGGGGCTAAATTAATAAATGTACCTAATACACAAGGGAGGGCCAAATTAAACTATCATGAGGGCCGCAAATGGCCCCAGGGCCTCTACTTTGAGACCATTGGTTTAGAGATATGTTACTATTATTATCATAGCATTTTAAAGGGATCCCGTTTTAGATCTCTGCAGTATTGTTTTTGTTTTCTAAACTGCATTTAAAGAAGCAGGAGTTTTTCTCTTGTTTTGTCTTTAATAAACAAAGTATTAATTGCTGCAATACCTGGTGTCTTGGCGAATAATTTCTCTGGGTGGGTCCTTTATAACTCCTCTAGTATAGCAAATATATTTTTGCAAACCATGTCTTGAGTGATGAAATCCCTTGCTTAACTGATCTTTAAAATATAAGACCAGGCTCCCTTTTGACAAATATAGTTTACATTTTAATTTGAGGGTCGGCACCATACCCCATTCTTTAACAAAGAATAAAACTGAGCTTAACTGCTCTTTTTTTCTTTTGGAGGTACTTAGGGATATTAGAACAATAAACGTGCCAAATATTTTTGGTATGAAAATTTAGGTGCATTTAGTAAGAATACTCTCCCTTTACTTATATTAATAGTTTTCATGGAAATGTAATATTGACTTCCAGGTTTCTTCAAATCATGTGGAAAAAATATCTGCATGGATTTAGGTTTTTTACTTTTACTTTACTTATTTAAAGAGTTTTCAATGAGCTCTTGGTCCATTTTAGTATAACTGAATACATTTTTAGGATATGATAATAGGGTATTAAAAAAGGTCAACTACACATGGTGCATTAAATTTGATGTTTTTTTAAGTTGGAAACTTCAAATTTAAATTATTTTAAAGCCTTATACTTTAAGATCCAAGAAACAAATCTTTCCCCAATCCAAGTTAAAGGGACATAATCCAAAATTAAACCCATGGTTCCTTTATTTAAGGTGTCTATTAAGATTTTACTATCAATGCTGCACTATCATGTTTTTGATTATGGTTAAACCACTGAGCTTTTAGAGTTATGTAGTGTATGGCAAACCAAAGTCTTGCAACATCTTTTAAAGGAAGAGAGTTAAATTCTAAACTTTTATTTATTTATTTTTAAGAAAAAGTCTATTTTAGAAAAACCATTGTAGCGCGTATTATTTCTTAGGTGCTGGTCTTCTGTGAGACTGTCAAAACCGCACTTTCTGTTGCTATTCTATTTATCTTGGACCAGCGAGAGAGAGAGAAAGCCTGCAGCCAAGATTGTATAAACAGACAAGAATATGTGTTTGTTCTCTAGTGTGTGTGGTGGCAGATTGTCTGCAGTGTGCATGTTTGGCAATGCATGTGATTACAGATAATTGAGAACATATATACATATTGAGAGGCTCAAGATACCCAGGGAAACACAGCTACTGATATGCTAATATGTTGAAGAACAAATACATATAGGGGTCGACCACAATCCTTTAGAAAAAATGACAGATTTATCTACAAAAATTCCCACAGACCTTAACGGTGCCTTTTGAAGAACATTAAAGGGATATGAAACCCAATTTTTATTCTTTCATTATTCAGATAGAGCATGCAATTTCTCATTTACTTCTATAATAAATTTCTCTTCATTTTCTTGGTATATTTTGTTGAAAATGCAGGAGCCCTCTTTCTGGAGCACTATATTGCAAAAGTTTTACAAGAATGTTTTCTGTTTTCTATTGTCTGCCATGTAGTGCTCCAGATTCCTACCTAGGTATCTCTTCAACAAAGAATATCATGAACAATGCAAATTTGAAAATAGAAGTAAATTGGAAAGTTTTTTTTCTTTAAATTGTATGTTTAGAAAAGTTTAAATAAAGCAATATGAAAACTAAAAAAATGTTCTGAAGAATTGTGCTCGACCCCAAAATTAGCTATTAAGTAATGAGTGATAACGACCAAAGAAGAACACTTTGCTCACTTTTGGTAGGTATGAAATGTAGGGCAAGATTACGACTGGAGCGCTAACAGTAAGACACAAGCAATAAGACATATTGCGGGTGTTTGCGCGTATTACAAGTTGAAAGTAAGCTATCACTGGAGACAAGCGCGATTTACGCTAGAATGATTACCGTGTCCTCAGAGCCCTGGTTAACTGTTTTGCAAACCAAAAAAAAAGTGTCACAAAACACATACAAATTCAAAAGTACAGTTACACTCCTAACACCATCTAAGAAAAATTATTAAAAAAAATTTGCAAAAAAAAAGTTATACGGGCTCAAAGATATGAGGTCTCAAAAAAAAGCAGGCAAAGGGCTTTAACATAGACATACATACATATACATGTCTAAAGATATATATGTATGTGTTCTGTACATAGCAGAATATTTCTAAATAGGTAGGTGTGTGTGTGTATATATCTATATATATATATATATATATATATATATATATATCTATATATCTATATATATATATATATATATATATATATATATATATATAGATATATATCTATATATCTATCTATATATCTATCTATATCTCAAGAAAAAGAGCAAGGAAGTCCATTCTCCGGATTCAATAAAAAAAAAAAACACTTTATTAAATGCTGGTTAAAACGTTTGACATGGAAAAATATGCAAAGTGCAAAGTCAGCACAAAGTCTGACCGGTTTCGGTCAAAGGACCATAATCATAGACTAAAGTTAACACAGCTGATTACACCTAAATAGGATTTGAACCAACATGATAGGTTAAAAACACCACCTGACCTAGCAACTTAAAATGTGTATTTAAAGATACGGATTACTAGTTAACCCTTGATGGTCGAATAGAACAAGAGGGAATGTAAATATGTGACATAATAAAAAAACAGTATAATACAATTCATATGAGCACTTACAATAGCTGAGAATTGCCTAGGGTTACAAACTATGTACTTATATGGTAGTATATAGATTCAAGCTGCAATAATGACCAGACCTAAGACTATATAATAAAGCAAATATACCTAAATGATTAGCCACTAATTTCTATTGTTACACTTTTATACCATTATAAATCGCTAAATGAATATGATCAAACTTAAGGGTTTAAAGTAGTTAAATCTTAGTGAATAGTTGTTATCTAATAATAACATTAATATGTTTACTTCTTGAGACTTCCTTAAAGGTGTATCACCAAATAACCTGTTTAGGGTATTCAAGATAATGGGGATAGAAAATCCATACATCTTTTCAAAAAGCTTATTACAGAAAATGGTGTCAACTAAAGTTTAAGCTAACTTTAATAGTCAAGGGATAATGGATAATCCCTTTAACTAAAAGTGTGTAAAAGATAAGTATCAAATCAGTTGATCACTATATTAAATTGTGGCTATTAGAATACTTAGGTAACTGACTTGCTTATTGAAAGAACTTCCCACATTAAATGATGTAATAACTTAACATGTTAAGATGGGTGATTTAGCTTTAGATTACCCCTGAAATAGGTATTTGCAGAGAGAATGGCTTATACATTTAACTTTTCACGCAACTTTTCCCATATTACATGGTATAATAACTTAACATGTACAGAAGGGTAATCTAGCTTTAATTTATCCCTGAAATAAATATTTGCAGAGTGAATAGCTTATACATTTAACCTTTCATGCAGAGAAAGGAGGGGCCAAAAACAGAGAAAGAGAATTTCCTTACAAAAATGGAATCTTCTTCTAAACACTTAATGGTTACAGGAAATTCAAATTTCAATTTGTCCCATAATAAACATGTAAAGCAATAGTAGCCAATGGATGCTGTTTTCAAGCTATAATATATAATTAAATAAGATTAATCAAATCTGGACTTATCTGTGCCAGTAGTTGATTATATCATGTTCAGAATTGAACCCTGCTGGTATAAAACTTTTCAGTTTGAAAATCCAGTAGGTCTCTTGTCTACTAAGGACTGCTAGTCTATCACCCCCCCCCTAAGTTTTTTGGGGATCTGTTCTATCGCTTGCCACTTAAAGCTTGTTACATCTTGGTTATGTGTTTCCAAGAAATGCCTTGACAATGCAGAGCACGGTTTATCTCCTGATATGTAGGACAGGTGTTCTCTGATCCTCGTTCCCACATCCCTAGTAGTTCTACCTACATAGGACTTAAAACATGTGGTAAAATCTATCAGGTAGATAACATATGTTCTTTTGCAGTTAATGCATCCCTTAGTTTCAAATGTATCATCTGTACTGTGAGATTTGAATTCCTTTCCAATTTTAATATGGTCACAGGATGTACATATTCTCCTCTCACACCTGTATGTACCGTTGTGGTGTAGCCATGAACTAGCTCTCTCACTCTTGAGCATGCTTGGTGACAAGATATTGCCCAATGATGCCGCCCGTCTGGCAACGAACATGCAACCTCCCTGAATTTTTTCTCTCAATCTGACATCTCCCATTAATATTGGTAAATTTTTATCAACAATATCGCAAATCTCTTTGTACTGATTCGAGAAAGAGGTTATACATTTTGGTCTGGAGGAATTCCCTGTCTGTCTCATCTTTTTATCTGTAAGCAAAGCTGTTCGCTCCATCTTGCTTACTGTCTCACATGCTTTGTCAACCATCCCCTTTGGGTAGCCTCTATCTTTAAACCCTAAAGGGACACTGTACCCAAATATTTTCTTTTGTAATTCAGAAAGAGCATGCAATTTTAAGCAACTTTCTAATTTACTCCTATTATCAATTTTTCTTCGTTCTCTTGCTATCATTATTTGAAAAAGGCATCTAAGCTTTTTTTTGGTTTTAGTACTCTGGACAGCACTTTTTTATTGGTGGATGAATTTATCCACCAATCAGCAAGGACAATCCAGGCTGTTCACCAAAAATGGGCCGGCATCTAAACTTACATTCTTGCATTTCAAATAAAGATACCAAGAGAATGAAGAAAATTTGATAATGGGAGTAAATTAGAAAGTTGCTTAAAATTTCATGCTCAATCTGAATCACAAAAGAAATATTCTGGGTACAGTGTCCCTTTAACTTGAGTTTCTTGCTTTCCTTCTGGAACATATCCTGGGTACAATTTCGTCGTACCCTCATGAACTGACCTTTTGTGATACCTCTGAACACGAGACTGGGGTGATTACTCTTAGCATGCAACAGACTGTTGCCCAAAATTGGCTTTCTATATAGGGATGAAACCACCTTTTTTTCTTTTGTTAGACCCTGCAAAGTTATATCCAGAAATTATATTGTATCTTTCCTCCACTCATAGGTAAATTGAATGCCTATTTCATTATCATTCAGTTGCTGTACAAATTCATCAGCTTTTGTCTGTTCCTCTGACCAGACTAAAAGCAAGTCATCTATGAAACGGACGTATTTTACAACACATCCACTTTTTGATGTTCCTCCACCCCCAAAAAGACGTGGGTCCTCTCCCACCACCCCATAAAGAGGTTGGCGTAGGAGGGGGCAAATTTTGCCCACATAGCGGCCCCATGTCTCTGGAGGTAGTATATGCCTTGGAACAATGAGAAACTGTGTTCCAGAAGGAATTTTGCAGCATGGACAATCAGCTCCCTCATACCTGCGCACAGATCAGTGTACAAATCCAAATAGAACTCCACTGCTCTCAATCCAAATTCATTAGGGATGGAGGAGTACAGCGAGACCACATCAATGGTTAACCAGCTGTACCCCTCCTCCCATGTCACTTGTTGCATCATTTTTAGGGCATGGGTAGTTTTCCTTATATAACTTGGTAACCTGGGAACCAGGGGCTGCAAGAAATGATCTACCCATTGTGACAATGGCTCTAGCATAGAGACAATGCCAGCAACGATAGGTCTACCCCTCACGTTTTCTAAACTTTTGTGCACCTTCGGGAGGTGGTGGAAGATGGGGATGACTGGATATTTTACCATTAACCGGTGTGAAGTCACTACGTCCATCAACCCATCCTCCACCGCCTCATTCAATAGGTGACTCAGTTCCCGAGTGAACCTAGGTGTGGGGTCCCCTTGAAGTTGGTAGTAAGTCTCAGGATCCCTTAATTGTCTAAAGGCTTCGTTAATGTAGCTGTCTTTGTCCATTACAACTACACACCCCCCTTTATCCGATTGCTTTATGATTATACTGTCATTGTGCTGTAAATCGGATAAAGCCGACTTCTCCTTAACAGTTAAGTTATGTGTGTGTGGTATGTTCATTGTTGACAGTTTAGTGAGATCCTCCACTACTCTCTGATGGAATACCTCAAGTGCCTTTCCCCTCACCTGGATTGGGTAAAAGGATGACTTGGGTTTCACACATGGCACAGAGATCGAAGGGTACCCTAATGTTTCACCCCCTTCATGTAGTAGATCCTCTAATGATAATACAGCACAATTTTCCTGGAACTCCAGGTTATCCATAGAGGCTATTCTACTTGTCCCATCATACACTTGTTCTTGGTTCTCAGAGTTGGAAAAATATTTACTCACAGTGAGATCCCGAATCAACTTATTGACATCAACTATGGTCTGGAAAAGGTCAAAATTCCTAGATGGTACAAAACCCAGACCATAGTTGAGTACTCTTCTCTTATGTTCAGAAAGAACATAAGAGGATAAATTGATTACCATGTCTATTGGTATTTGCTTTGTCTTTTGTTTTTTCTCAGCTGATATCTTGTTTGATCTACATTCGTTCCCTGGGGGATATGAGTTATCATTTTTTTGTTGTTTTTTCCTCCCCCCTCAAATTGGTCCTGAGCCCCGTGAAAAACCTGCGGTTTAGGGATTTTCTGAACTAATGAATTAGTTTTTATTTTAGCCTTTGCTCCTGGATCAGAACTATTTTTAAGGATACCTTTGTTTAAGCCACTAGTTTGTATTTTCTCATGTATCTGATCAGGCGGTTCATCATCACCTGCTGAAAAATCATCCCCTGAGGCTCCATCCATGCTGGAGGCAAATTTTCATCAGAGAGTCCCCCCCCCCCTCTGAATCCGAAAAGGTAACCTTTTTAGGGCTCTCATTGGTTGAAACAGAATGTTCCTTCCAATTCCCTCTATATTGCCGATTACCCCTCCTCCTATTCTTATTTTTACTCTTATTGTTAGGGTTATAGCCCTCACCTAGAGAAACATCCTGATTATCATTCTGATACCAGGATTTGTTCCTCTGGCGACGACGCCATAAATAAACAATGCCCTGTGTGTAATCTTTCTGGTCCCGTAGAAATTTACTATGTTTAGCTTGTATAACCAATTTCTAAGATTCTTCTAGTGTTTTCTTAAAGATGGCATCAAATTTTAGGAACACCTCATAATCTTTGTATCTATCCATATCAACCTGGATTTTACAAATTTCTGTTCTAATTTCAGCTAATAGATAATCCTTATACTCTATCAGCAGTGAGATTAATACCAAGGAACAATCACTGAGGGCAGAGTTCCAACGTTTTATAAAATCCTGATCAGTTATCTCATAGGTAGGGAATTTATTTAAACAGAGTCCCCTTGGTATCATTTTTAATTGCAAGTATTTATTCAGAATCCACTTGTCCCATTTGAGCTTCTGCTCCTTTAACTTTAAATATTCATAGTCCTGGAACAGATCACCCAGCACAATTTTGGGTGAATCAAATTTAAAAACATCCTCCAGATCTAGTGATTCAAGGTTATGCTCATCCACATCCTTAAATAAAAGAAATTCTATGTCCATGTCTTCTTCCATATTGAACATATAGAAAGGCTCAGTCCTTACAACATTGTAAACTTTACTACTTCCACCCTCCAAGGTACACCTCTAAAGAATGCTCAACTCTCTTAAAGAAATGCCAGGATAATAAACTTCAAGAAAAAAAAAAGATGAAACCTTAAGAGTAGTGTAGGCGCAAAGAAGTAAACCAATGATTCCTCTCGTTTAGGGTCTAAAGCAAACAGGTACACCCAACTCTCCAATTTGCATGCAGATTAAATATTCTTTCTGGGGTGAGACTTATGCTGTTATCATATGCCCTCTTAAGGGTGAGTGACCGTTACAAGGAAAAAACAGCTGTTATATACGTCACTTCTTCACACTGCTACACTTTGCGCAGTCCAGTGTGAGAGATAATAACAGCACTTCTTAAATAACGTCTCCAAAACAATGCAGCAATATTATATGAGGTTATCACCTTACTTCACTCACCCCCGTAGTAATCCGGCATTTATTTCCAGCCTCTGTGGACCTGGCAGAGCTTGTTACTCTCCTATTTAGTTCCTTTCGTGTCGGGTGTCTCTAAACAGCGGAAGTGGGAGGCAGCTTTGTGCGTACCTATCTGCTGCTTGGTATTGGTTATTGCACCGAGGGTGGAAGTGCTGGAACAGGACAGCCCAAGGTAGAGATCCTGGAAAATGTATTCCTAAAGTAGCGGATTCCTGACAATCCACAATAAATAATGAAGAAAACATAATTTAAACCTCGGCGTTCTCCAGGACAAAGGCTTGCAGTACCCGGCTTACTGACCGGCTGATGACGTCATCGTAAGACGCCGGAGTGTGTCAACAGGCATTCACAGAGGCGGAGGCTCTCACGGAGTTTGGGACTTACCTGACAAAGATACAGTAACGGCAGTCTAAGGTGCTTCGTACCGGCCCGGGGACCCACAGAGTGGTGAACGATCCGGAGGCTGAACAGGCTGCTTGGTATCCGCTAGAACTTACTTGCGTTGGTGAGTCTTCACAATACCGCTTTAAATACTCTAAGGATTGATGCTGCTGGTTATGTACACTATAAAAGTCTGGAGCTGTCTAAAGGGGGATTTCTTGTGAATAATTTATGCTTACCTGATAAATTTATTTCTCTTGTAGTGTATCCAGTCCACGGATCATCCATTACTTGTGGGATATTCTCCTTCCCAACAGGAAGTTGCAAGAGGATCACCCACAGCAGAGCTGCTATATAGCTCCTCCCCTCACTGCCATATCCAGTCATTCGACCGAAACAAGACGAGAAAGGAGAAACCATAGGGTGTAGTGGTGACTGGAGTTTAATTAAAATTTAGACCTGCCTTAAAAGGACAGGGCGGGCCATGGACTGGATACACTACAAGATAAATAAATTTATCAGGTAAGCATAAATTATGTTTTCTCTTGTTAAGTGTATCCAGTCCACGGATCATCCATTACTTGTGGGATACCAATACCAAAGCTAAAGTACACGGATGATGGGAGGGACAAGGCAGGAACTTAAACGGAAGGAACCACTGCCTGTAGAACCTTTCTCCCAAAAACAGCCTCCGAATAAGCAAAAGTGTCAAATTTGTAAAATTTTGAAAAGGTGTGAAGCGAAGACCAAGTCGCAGCCTTGCAAATCTGTTCAACAGAGGCCTCATTTTTAAAGGCCCAGGTGGAAGTCACAGCTCTAGTAGAATGAGCTGTAATCCTTTCAGGGGGCTGCTGTCCAGAATTCTAATAGGCTAAGCGTATTATGCTCCGAAGCCAAAAGGAGAGAGAGGTTGTCGAAGCTTTTTGACCTCTCCTCTGTCCAGAGTAAACGACAAACAGGGCAGATGTTTGACGAAAATCTTTAGTAGCCTGTAAGTAAAACTTCAAGGCACGGACTATGTTCAGATTATGCAAAAGACGTTCCTTCTTTGAAGAAGGATTAGGACACAATGATGGAACAACAATCTCTTGATATTCCTGTTAGAAACCACCTTGGGTAAAAACCCAGGTTTGGTACGCAGAACTACCTTGTCTGAATGAAAAATCAGATAAGGAGAATCACAATGTAAGGCAGATAACTCAGAGACTCTTCGAGCCAAGGAAATAGCCATCAAAAACAGAACTTTCCAAGATAAAAGTTTAATATCAATGGAATGAAGGGGTTCAAACGGAACTCCCTGAAGAACTTTAAGAACCAAGTTTAAGCTCCACGGGGGAGCAACAGTTTTAAACACAGGCTTAATCCTAACCAAAGCCTGACAAAATGCCTGGACGTCTGGAACTTCTGCCAGACGCTTGTGCAAAAGAATAGACAGAGCAGAGATCTGTCCTTTTAAAGAACTAGCTGATAAGCCTTTGTCCAAACCCTCTTGGAAAAAGGACAATGTCCTAGGAATCCTAACCTTACTCCATGAGTAACTCTTGGATTCACACCAATAAAGATATTTGCGCCATATCTTATGGTAGATTTTCCTGGTGACATGTTTCCGAGCCTGTATTAAGGTATCAATGACTGACTCAGAGAAGCCACGCCTTGATAGAATCAAGCGTTCAATCTCCATGCAGTCAGTCTCAGAGAAATTAGATTTGGATGATTGAAAGGACCTTGTATTAGAAGGTCCTGCCTCAGAGGCAGAGTCCATGGTGGAAGAGATAACATGTCCACTAGGTCTGCATAACAGGTCCTGAGTGGCCACGCAGGTGCTATCAGAATCACTGATGCTCTCTCCTGTTTGATTTTGGCAATCAGTCGAGGGAGCAGAGGAAACGGTGGAAACACATAGGCCAGGTTGAAGAACCAAGGAGCTGCTAGAGCATCTATCAGCGTTGCTCCCGGGTCCCTGGACCTGGATCCGTAACAAGGAAGCTTGGCATTCTGGTGAGACGCCATGAGATCCAGTTATGGTTTGCCCCAACGATGGACCAGTTGAGCAAACACCTCCGGATGGAGTTCCCACTCCCCCGGATGAAAAGTCTGACGACTTAGAAAATCCGCCTCCCAGTTCTCTACGCCTGGGATGTGGAGTGCTGACAGGTGGCAAGAGTCAGACTCTGCCCAGCGAATTATCTTTGAGACTTCTAACATCGCTAGGGAACTCCTGGTTCCCCCTTGATGGTTGATGTAAGCCACAGTCGTGATGTTGTCCGACTGAAATCTGATGAACCTCAGTGTTGCTAACTGAGGCCAAGCTAGAAGAGCATTGAATATTGCTCTTAACTCCAGAATATTTATTGGGAGGAGTTTCTCCTCCTGAGTCAACGATCCCTGAGCCTTCAGGGAGTTCTAGACTGCGCCCCAACCTAGAAGGCTGGCATCTGTTGTTACAATCGTCCAATCTGGCCTGCGAAAGGTCATACCCTTGGACAAATGGACCCGAGAAAGCCACCAGAGAAGAGAATCTCTGGTCTCTTTATCCAGATTTAGTAGAGGGGACACATCTGAGTAATCCCCATTCCACTGATTTAGCATGCATAATTGCAGTGGTCTGAGATGCAGGCGCGCAAATGGCACTATGTCCATTGCCGCTACCATTAAGCCAATTACTTCCATGCACTGAGCCACTGACGGGCGTGGAATGGAATGAAGGACACGGCAAGCATTTAGAAGTTTTGATAACCTGGACTCCGTCAGGTAAATTTTCATCTCTACAGAATCTGTAAGAGTCCCTAGGAAGGAGACTCTTGTGAGTGGTGATAGAGAACTCTTTTCCACGTTCACTTTCCACCCATGCAACCTCAGAAATGCCAGAACTATCTCTGTATGAGACTTGGCAATTTGAAAGCTTGACGCCTGTATCAGGATGTCGTCTAGATACGGAGCCACCGCTATGCCTCGCGGTCTTAGAACCGCTAGAAGTGAGCCCAGAACCTTTGTAAAAATTCTCGGGGCAGTGGCCAACACGAAGGGAAGAGCTACAAATTGGTAATGCCTGTCTAGAAAGGCAAACCTTAGGAACCGATGATGATCTTTGTGAATCGGTATGTGAAGGTAGGCATCCTTTAAGTCCACTGTGGTCATGTACTGACCCTCTTGGATCATGGGTAGGATGGTCCGAATAGTTTCCATTTTGAATGATGGAACTCTGAGGAATTTGTTTAAGATCTTTAGATCCAAGATTGGTCTGAAGGTTCCCCCTTTCTTGGGAACCACAAACAGATTTGAATAAAATCCCTGTCCTTGTTCCGTCCGCGGAACTGGATGGATCACTCCCATTACTAGGAGGTCTTGCACACAGCTTAGGAATGCCTCTTTCTTTATCTGGTTTGCTGATAACCTTGAAAGATGAAATCTCCCTTGTGGAGGAGAAGCTTTGAAGTCCAGAAGATATCCCTGAGATATGATCTCCAACGCCCAGGGATCCTGAACATCTCTTGCCCACGCCTGGGCGAAGAGAGAAAGTCTGCCCCCCACTAGATCCGTTTCCGGGTATAGGGGGCCGTTCCTTCATGCTGTCTTGGGGGCAGCAGCAGGCTTTCTGGCCTGCTTGCCCTTGTTCCAGGACTGGTTAGGTTTCCAGGCCTGTCTGGAATGAGCAACAGTTCCCTCTTGTTTTGAAGCGGAGGAAGTTGATGCTGCTCCTGCCTTGAAATTTCCAAAGGCATGAAAATTAGACTGTTTGGCCTTTGATTTGGCCCTGTCCTGAGGAAGGGTATGACCCTTGCCTCCAGTAATGTCAGCAATAATTTCCTTCAAACCAGGCCCGAATAAGGTCTGCCCCTTGAAAGGAATGTTGAGTAATTTAGACTTTGAAGTCACGTCAGCTGACCAGGATTTAAGCCATAGCGCCCTACGCGCCTGGATGGCGAATCCGGAATTCTTAGCCGTTAGTTTAGTCAAATGAACAATGGCATCAGAAACAAATGAGTTAGCTAGCTTAAGCGTTCTAAGCTTGTCAATAATTTCATTCAATGGAGCTGTCTGGATGGCCTCTTCCAGGGCCTCAAACCAGAATGCCGCCACAGCAGTGACAGGCGCAATGCATGCAAGGGGCTGTAAAATAAAACCTTGTTGAATAAACATTTTCTTAAGGTAACCCTCTAATTTTTTATCCATTGGATCTGAAAAAGCACAACTGTCCTCAACCGGGATAGTGGTACGCTTTGCTAAAGTAGAAACTGCTCCCTCCACCTTAGGGACCGTCTGCCATAAGTCCCGTGTAGTGGCGTCTATTGGAAACATTTTTCTAAATATAGGAGGTGGGGAAAAGGGCACACCGGGTCTATCCCACTCCTTGCTAATAATTTCTGTAAGCCTTTTAGGTATAGGAAAAACGTCAGTACACACCGGCACCGCATAGTATCTATCCAGCCTACACAATTTCTCTGGAATTGCAACTGTGTTACAGTCATTCAGAGCAGCTAATACCTCCCCAAGCAATACACGGAGGTTCTCAAGCTTAAATTTAAAATGAGAAATCTCTGAATCAGGTTTCCCCGAGTCAGAGATGTCACCCACAGACTGAAGATCTCCGTCCTCATGTTCTGCATACTGTGACGCAGTATCAGACATGGCTCTAACAGCATTTGCACGCTCTGTATCTCTCCTAACCCCAGAGCTATCGCGCTTGCCTCTTAATTCAGGCAATCTAGATAATACCTCTGACAGGGTATTATTCATGATTGCAGCCATGTCCTGCAAGGTAATCGCTATGGGCGTCCCTGATGTAATTGACGCCATATTAGCGTGCGTCCCCTGAGCGGGAGGCGAAGGGTCTGACACGTGGGGAGAGTTAGTCGGCATAACTTCCCCCTCGACAGAACCCTCTGGTGATAATTCTTTTATAGATAAAGACTGATCTTTACTGTTTAAGGTGAAATCAATACATTTAGTACACATTCTCCTATGGGGCTCCACCATGGCTTTCAAACATAATGAACAAGTAGGTTCCTCAGTGTCAGACATGTTTAAACAGACTAGCAATGAGACTAGCAAGCTTGGAAAACACTTTAAAACAAGTTTACAAGCAATATAAAAAATGTTACTGCGCCTTTAAGAAACACAAATTTTCCCAAATTTTGAAATAACAGAGAAAAAATGCAGTTACATTAACGAAATTTTTACAGTGTATGTAATAAGTTAGCAGAGCATTGCACCCACTTGCAAATGGATGATTAACCCCTTAATACCAAAAACGGAATAACAAATGACAAAAACGTTTTTTAAACAGTCACAAAAACTGCCACAGCTCTACTGTGACTTTTTACCTCCCTCAATACGACTTTTGAAGCCTTTTGAGCCCTTCAGAGAAGTCCTGGATCATGCAGGAAGAAGCTGGATGTCTGTGTCTGTAATTTTTGCTGTGCAAAAAAATGCCAAAATAGGCCCCTCCCACTCATATTACAACAGTGGGAAGCCTCAGGGAACTGTTTCTAGGCAAAATTCAAGCCAGTCATGTGGAAAAAACTAAGCCCCAATAAGTTTTATCACCAAACATATGTAAAAAACGATTAAACATGCCAGCAAACGTTTTAAAATACACTTTTATAAGAGTATGT